>NC_056627.2:62348036-62635536 GCF_002870075.4 Lactuca sativa | reverse complement strand
GAGAGTATGGATTAGACGTAGTTATTAATTCCAGATCCAAGAGTATGGTTTAGATACAATCATTTATTCCTGATCTGAGAGTATGAATTAGGTAAAGTCATTCATTTCTAAATCTAAGAGTATGTATTATGTCTTATAGGATTGAAACGCAAGGATCGATGGGATTGGGTAGATTATATATGATATATTTGCATTAATGATCTTGCAAGTTTTAATGTATATATATATATATATATATATATATATATATATATATGTGTGTGTGTGTGTGTGTGTGTGTGTGTGTGTTATAACATTATCGGTTTGAAATCCCTATGTACTCACCAGGTTTTCCAACCTGACCCACTTAGTTTCTTTGCATCACATGTATCGATACGAAGGTACTTGATGTTTAGATCTGATGAGAGAATAAAAGAAATATAGGCCATTAGATATTGTAAGGCTTGTAATGTTTTCATTATGCTTATGTTTCTATATTGACAATGACATCCCGAAATTATTAATGAAATGCATTTCTTTAGAAATGCTTGGTAAGGATATTATCACATTATTGGGAACAAATTCCACATTATAATTCTTTAAAAATGAGACTCTGAAATAAATTAAGAATAATTAAATTGGTCTTTTATGGCCGAGAAAATAAGGATGTCACAACTATCATCACCGCATCGTGGCCACCACACAAAATCTTGTATTTTAAACCTTAAATGCCCATAACCACAAAAGTAATTATACCTAAAAACTTGATGTTACATACATTCTCGACTTATTTGTGCTTCATAATCATTATTTATGGCTTTAAGTCATTTATCATGCTCTAGATGTAATATAACTTTGTGGTAGCTAATGAGTTCATAATGATCCCATAATCTAACTTCTTTAGTAGACATAACAAATATATATATATATATATATATATATATATATATATATATATATATATATATATATATATATATACTAGTCGTTACCCGCGCAAAGCGGCGGCAGTGAATAAGTTCTTTCAACAATTCCCTTTTACCCTATTTGGTTCTGCTAATAGTTTCATTTCAACAAATAGTCTTATTTCAACAATTAAGATATAGAGTTTTCAGTTTAGGTTTAGTTTGTTGGTGCAAAAAACCGAAACCAATTAAAGTTCAGTTTAATGGGTTGGTCATACTTGGTTTTCCATTCCTTGTTTGGCTAAACAAGCTAATCTAAAATTTTATTTGTGGCGCTTTCAGTTTATTTGTCATTATTTGTTTTAACCGAAAAAAAAAAGATTAACGATTTGTTTTATGCTATTATAGCTTCCAATAGAATATACTAACAAAAGTTAATGTACGCTCTATGTTTATTTTATCCATTGCTACAAACTCACATGTTTCAAATGTTCATTTTGTATTAAGACCATACTAATTTCTATATTTCAAGGATTAACATAAATTTTCATTAAAAGGGATACGGTTAAATAATTTAGAAGTTATTTAAAATATACCAGATATTTATAAAGCTTTTAAGAGTATTTCATTGATATCATCATGAATCAAAATTTCTAAATAATAGAATCTTTTTCACTAGTTAACACTTAACAAATTAAAAAGGATATGGTTAACTAAGTTTGATACTACCTTCTTCTTTCCAACATGGGAAAGAGAGAGATAAAGTTCTAACAATCGTGACCACATATTAGTATTTATCAAATCCAAAACCACAATGCACATTTTATAGATAAAAATAACTTAACTATAATTAAAATAATATAAATCCCCACATTGCACATTAAGTTATAGTTTTACAATCGCTTATGCCTTTTAAATGCCAGCAAAACATTTGCATGACACCTTTGCATAAAGGCTTATAGGATCAGTAGTGGCACTTTTACGAGGCTTTACTTTTCTAGTTTGAATTCATTGTACCTCCAATAAGGTCTTGACAACCTTCAAACTACAAGAATCTGGACTCCAATAAAATCAAGTAGGCATCTTCACTGTCTGCTTCTTAGTTTCAGTCTAAACTGAAAGAACCCGAACTCTAATAATTGGGTTAGTTTGGGTGGTAGGTGAAGGGCAGTTTGGGTATTTGGTAGTTATACTGCAAAAATGAGTAAGGAGACCCTGTTTTATGCACAAAATTAAACATCAGTTACATAATTCTCAGTTTCATAAAATAAACAAAAAAAGTATGAGCTAATCAGGCAAAATCCACTAGGCAACGTGAAGCATGGGATTAACAAATGAAGGATTACCTTCACTTCTAACGATGCAAAAAAAAAATTGATATATTTTTTCTATTAATTCCAACCTCCCTGTACCTAAGTTGAGAGGATCTAAACAATGCTTTGCCAATCTGATTTATTACTTATGAGATAAACCTCACTTCCATCAAATATTCATAAAAAAATAAACAACATATTATTTTATGAACATAATGTCTTACCAGTAGAGAAATCGAATTTGCAGCCAAAGATGGTGTAGTCAAGAGTGAAACAAAAAATTACGGTTGGTCAAACTGCTAAATTCCGTTGGATAAAATATCATGTTAAATAGGCCCAAGATCCTGGTTCAGCAGATAAAAAGAAAAGATCATAAATACTTGAGAGACCCTTGACATATCCATTTAGTATTAGGAAAAAAAATAGATTTTCAAGCCTTGCTTCCACTTCAAGAGTTTGAGAACTGGCTATGGAAGCTTGCAAATGCAATTAAAGGTTTACAAGGGCTTTCACAAATGCATATTGTATTTATCTGTTATGCACCTACTATGGTCACCTTATTTTAGAGAAAGGGTAGTTTGGGGTAATCATCAAATAAAGAGCATCTTGTTGGTACAGGGGCATTATGGGTATTTTATATTATTTAGTTGTTATGATTGATAGTATAAGAGGGTAGTGGGATAGGAAGTGATATATCGAACTTTTCTGTTAACCTGGAATTATTTCCTTTTGGGAGAGTGGCTATCTCGAATTAGCTAAACTATCCTTTTGCTCTTGATTCTGTTGAGTAATAGTTAAGGAATTGCATTCTGTTCTTTACATTGTGTTGTTCTTGTTGTGGTTACTCATTAAATTAAGTGAGTTCATAACATTATCATAAAAGGATAGAAATTCAACCAAATTAATTTGTTCACTCTACTTGCCCAATTACCTGATGACTTATAATTAGCTTTGCAAAAATGATTTTTTTGGCAATAAAAACCAAATATTTTTTTGGTTCAAATAAGAACCATTACCTGGCGGTACTTTGGACCATCAGTTGAGGAAGACGCCTCAATTGCACAACACGAGGCAAAGTGAGCTTTTTTTTCAACTAAGAAAAAAAAACAAAATCGGTAAAACCACTTAAATCTAGTCAGACCATTACATATTACATTAAGTAGGAACAACTTTGTCCATGTTTGGGAAGATTCCCGTGACTTAACCATGAACCCAACTCCAACCTCAACCCATGAAGTATGTATGATTTTTAACCAACACTATTGATTAACAAATTTACAATGTATAATTCAAGTGTTACCCTAGGAATTCAGCAGCTACAGGTAGATCTATTGTAAATCTCCAAATACACTTTGTTTTTGAAATATCATAATAGTGTAGATCTGGTTTAGCACCATGTAACAGATCTCCAAACACAAAACTCAACTTGCATTTAACTTTTTTTTATATTGTATGTAAAAGCAATACGATTAGTAATGACTGCATAAATAGGAGGATGTGTTTCATATTATACAAGGTATGTGTAATAATCAAACTCTAGGGAAAAACAATTCAAAGGGCATAAATTGAAAACTAAATATCATTATGTAAATTTTTGTTTAAATATGAAAGTTGTAATGTTGAATCTCATAAAACTTTGAATCCATATGGTTCTAGTGAAAGACAAATCAAAGATACTAATTAGTTTGTAATCAAAGAAAGACAAACAATAGTTAACTTACTCTATCACTTGAAAAAAACGGGTTAATTGCCTTAACAATCTTTTGACAGATCTTCTTCCACACATTGGCAAGCATATCGCCAACTGCAGTCAATGATGTAATGACACATCAGCTCCATAATCAACTAGGAGTACACAATCAAAGCACCTGTTAAAATGACCCACAATTTATTATTGACAACAATCACACATAAAAAATTACAAATATAGATATTAGTGGTGTTAACAGACAAATCTAGTGAAGAGCTAGTTACCTATGTCACCAATATGTTGAGATCTTTGCAAATTCATATAAGGCATCCAAACAATCACATGCTACTCTGCTTCATGTATGCCAAGATGCTTGCTTTCAATGTCTATAATTTTCATCTCAAACTAAACAATCTTATATTGGGCTATAAGACATGAGATAAAAACATAATTTTATAAAAATAGAAAAAAATTAGCTTGCTTAACCACACTAATTTGTTAAACTACCATTAATTATCAAGCTTCTCCTTCCTCTAGTCAAGTCAACTGATGGGCAAAAAGGCCTCAAACCTGGCTAGGATAGGAGGAAGGGCAACAAAACCCAAACCTTTTAAAGAAATAGATACCTGAAAGTTGCAACATTCATATGAACCCAAAAACAGGAAATAAGATTCTTTAACTTAATAAATCCACATAATAATGTATGACTATAAATAATTGAACACAAAAGTAGCAGCTATGTGACACATAATAGGAATGTGAGACCATACCTTACTTTGTTAGGGTCTCTGTTTCAACATGAGTTTTAACCTATAACAATATATCAAATAGGTTAATTTTTTCCCCAAAAAAGCACATCGGAAACAACATCTATAGATTTTAGATGTACAACAACAAAAATACTTTAACTTATTTTCTCCAATCACAATCAAAGAACAGAAACATGAGGGAAAAAAGAAAGTGACTGTTTTACATGGCTAAGATAGGATTAAAGACAATAAGACCTCAGGCCGTTTACCTTTGTTCATCACCATCAGTTCCCTTACAAAATTCATTTTCATCAGCTACCAATAAAAAAAATATTATGTAGTTTGCCTACCTGATATCATATCAACCAACCAATATCATAAATATTTTCTTTAAGCAAAAATCAACTTCAGTAAATATAAACAAAAGAAAGAAAAACCTTGTAAATCAACAATTCGATAATTACCTAATCTCAGATAATCGATGTAGACGGGAATCCAAAGGAGCTGAAGAGAAATTGATATACATCGGTTTCTTATGGTGAGATTGAGAGAAAGAAAAGGGTTTGGAAAGGGAAGATAATTCAAAAGCACGGTGGTGCGATAGAATTGCGGTTCCAACGACATTTACTGGTGGTGGTGGTGGTGCGATGATATTAAGGTTCGAACGGCATTTATTGGTAGTGGTGGTGACGTGTGTTTAGGGTTTGTTGAGAATGGGAGAGCGTAACTACGTAAGGGTGGTGAGACACAAACATATAGGCGATGAGATTGTGGTCTGAGAGATAGATAACAAGATATGGGAAACTGGAATTTAAAATTGAACGTGATAAGCAAATGGCGCAATATGGGGATTCAAAGGGGATCGGTTCAAAAGGCAGGATGTGAATTTAAATTTTGAAGTTTTGAATCCTTGATTTTATGGTATTAATTTTAGGATGAAGACTTGGTTTTATGGTCTGAGAATTCTTTTTCGGGAAAGGTATTTTTATCCAAAAGATTATATTATGTTTTATGCATTGTACCATTAGCTTAAACATTTGGACATCTTAAATTTATTTATAGAAATAATAAGGTTTGTATAATAATATAGTAAGATATATATATATATATATATATATATATATATATATATATATATATATATATACTATTGACGAATCCTATAAAGACTACAAATGCTAGATTTTTCTTATTGTGCCTTTACAATTAAGTGAGTGCACCTAACATGTTCTTTGGTACTTTCATAAGGTTTTGTATCTTGTGGTTCTAAAAAGTATTTTATATCTATAAGACTCCTACCTTCTTCTTGTATTAAGATATTTCTATTTAAGAACTCTACATTATAGGCAAAAAAAACTTTATCCTTAGTGGATTGTGGAAATAACATCCCATGAAAATATATTTGATAGTTTTGACTGCTAGTTTGCTGGAGGCATCATGTCATAGGTGGGCTTCATAACCATAGAAATTCAAGTAAGACACCTTGGAAGAAAGCATATATATATATATATATATATATATATATATATATATATATATATATATATATATATATATAACTCGTATGTGTCTTATTTACCTTCTTAGTCAAAATCAGTTTGAGAATTCATACCACAAACCCTAAGACATAACATCAAAAAATGGATATGAAAGCATTTTTTCCATTTCTGTACGTAGTTTTATAGGGTACTAGGCGAATGCCCGCGCGTTGCGCAGAAACACATATATAGTTGAAGTCTTTACAAATATATGTTTTTTTAAATATAGCAATAACGCTGTTAAATTTGATATAATAATTCATATACTAAATTGATATAATATATTGATTATTTTGAATTATATGGTAATATATACATTTACTATAACTGCATAATATCAATCGTTTGAATGACTTCTATCCGCGCGTTACGCATGTATAAAATTAAATATAATATATCGTTTAATGTTATTTATAGTTGTTGTTGTTGTTAATTAATTTTTTAAAATTTATTTGCTAAATGTTTTAATTTCTATCATTATAATTATTTAAAACATCAACATTGTTTTTATTTTATTTTAAAGGTAAAAATATAATCATTTATATAGATCTATTTTTAACTATTGTTATTGTAAGTTATTTTAAGCTACTTATTTGATAACTTTTAACGATTATAAAAATATATTTAGTAAATATTTTAGTTAACTTAAGATTACAATTTAGTTTTTGCATTTATCACTACAATTGATCACTTTTAACTATTTACAAAATATTATTTGGTTTTTAAGTGGAACTGAAATTTATATTTAATTTGACATTGTAATGTTATATTAAATTAACAATTTAATATTTTGTTCAAATTGTTCAAAAGTTGTAACTTTAAACCGATAATGGTTTACATACAACAACATATTAAATCTAATAAATTAAGTATAATATGTTAAAAGTTAAAGACATAACTTTATAAGTATAAGTAAATATATTATTTTAAAATTGAAATTTAGTATATTTATGATTACACTTTAGGTTTGATATTTATTTAACCTTACTAACCAACTTATAATCATTATTAGAAGGTCACTACAATTAATCATTTTTAACTATTTACAAAATATTGTTTGGCTTGTTTAAGTTAAACTAAAATTCATATTTAAGTTGACCCTGTAATGCTATACTCAAATTAATAATTTAAATATTTTATACAAATTGTTCCAAAATTGTATCTTTAAAATGATAATGGTTGTCATCCAACAATATATTAAAACTATTAAATTAAGTATAATTTGTTAAAAGTTAAAAACATAACTTTATAAGTAGAAGTAAATATATTATTTTAATATTGAAATTTAGTTTATATATGATTACACTTTAGATTTGCGAAAGATCTTTTTCTTTTTTTTTTTAGTATCAAGCTGTTGATACTAGATAAAAGGTAACTCCAAAAATTGTGATTAAACATTATTAACCAACTTATAATTATTAGTAGAAAGAAATTGAAAAGTCATGGGAGTTTCAAATGAATGTGGTGAAAGGAAAAATGCATGAGAGTTTCAAATAAATGAGGTGAAAGAAAAATGCTTCCTTTATATGATATGATATGATATGATACATACATTGCTTTGAATGTGTCTTAGTATACATTTGCGTAATGTCCCATTTTTTTCACAAGAAAATTTTCATTTTTAATTAAGATAAAACAATTTTTTTTAAAACCCAAAGTCAAGAAATCTGATTTTTTAAAAATACAATTTTGCGAAAATCATAAGTATCATAATAAATGTGAAACACCAATGTTGTTGATGATTGTGTACAGTTACACCTTCGCCTTCCCACCATCATCAGAAATACCTGAAAACATTTAATCCACAATTGTAAGTCAAAGCTTAGTGAGTTCTCCCAAAATACCACACACCAAAATACACATAAAGCATAGACATAATGGCCTTTAGTCCAAGACTGGTCCGCCCCACTCACCTTCAACATACAACTGGTCCACACTTGGCTTTCAGCACACCACTGGCCTACCCGATTATCTTGGCCTACCGCACAAAGCAGGACCGCCTCAACCCACCACATGATATGTCAACATATATAGCAAATAAACAATCCAATAATCCAACAATACATGTAACTGTTTATACTAGTCTACTTGTCTAATAGCATACTACCACATACATGGTCTCATACAACACACTGTGTCACAATAACAAATAACCAAATAAATGCATGATTGTATATAATCAGATGTAGGATAGATAGTCAAATAGGTGATCCTACTGTAAAGCCACAACAAAATAAGAAACAAACAATAAAGCCTAGATCAAAAGTTCTCAGGCTATCCTACATGACTACAAACAACCCCTAAGGCACTCAACCGGAAGACCACCGACCTAATAATACTCTAACTAGCATATCATTACCCCTTATATCCTAGCATGCAAGGATATACATCGTAACACATAATATAGTGAGGAAACTCACCTGAAATGCAGAATTAGAGAAACTCTTCTACACTTTTAACTCCTCACACTGGACAAACAGGTAAACTGACTATAAACCAACAAAGGTTAAACCTTCATTAACAACCCAAATCCTTTAAGTTAGACCCATTTTCAATCTGGTCAAAATTCAACGATCAATAAAAGTAAACGGTTGCAACGCTGTGGCAAGCCCTTGGCCGTGCCATGGCCAAGTCCGGAAAAAATAGTTGCATGGTTGAGCACCATTACGTCATGGCAAGCCCTTGGCCATGTCATGGTTTAGGTCAAAAAGCCATTTTCTCATGAAGAAATTAATACTTATAGATCAAGGCTCATAAATTCATACCTGATAATGGATAACGTTTCCAACTTTATCTATTAGGACATCATCTCAAGGCAGGATCTACAACCCTAAGTCCATTAAGTCCTCCAAAGTCCAAGATGTTGTGCATGGACTCAATATAACCCCAAACATGAACCACTTTCTCACCTAATAGAAGTTAATTGGCCGCTAGAGTGCCATAACAAGCTTTGGAGTTCAAACTCTAAGAGCATTCATGAAAGTGACGAAAACCATGCATAAAGAGCACAATCTTGAATCAGAGAGAACAAAGTTCCCGATATAAGCTTTATACCTCAAATGAATCAGAAATCTAAAGAAGATGAAGGATCAAAGCTAGCTCTTTGCTTCTTTGCACCAAGCCACCAAACCATGAAAAAAACTCAAAACTAAAAGCAAGCCACCAAGCTCACAACCATGGAAGGGAGGCTAGGGTTTAAAAAAAAAGGAATGGAGGCAAAGGAGAATGGCTTAATACAATAGTTAAGGTCTATAAATATGAGAGAAACCCTGGAATCTTAGGCTTGGGTTGTAACAACAACCACACCGTGCCCATCATCTCGCCACATTGTGGCTGTCATCCAGTCCTACTTTTTATTTAACTAACGTGCCACATCTTGGTTATTAGCCTACCAGGTCGTGGCAAACCTGGGTCGACAAACCCAAATTCCTAATTAAGCCCAACTTCTCTCTACGTGTCTTAACACATATCCCAAGAACATTATTCCTTAGGGTCCAAACTCACTCCTTTAAGATTTGGGGCCTTTTCCAAGTCAATTATCATTTGTGCCTTTAATTAAAGATTACCTGGAAACATGTTGTTACAACTTGGGATATTTTCACTTATACAAGTAAATATTTTCTAGTTATTTTTCCACAAAATTGAACCTATACGAATTAAGTAACTCAAGTTCCGTTGATAAAAAATTCTAATGAATTGGAGTTTGGCTATGTGCTTATAGTTAATGTGACTAAGATGACATTGTAATTGATATATTTTATTCGATTCATACTTGTCTATATTGGTGTGACATGGATTTACATTTTCAATCAATTTCATAACGATCATCATAAAAGACAACATAAATAATATTAGTCACATTGTATATCGTTTATCAATACATATGATCTATCTATATATTAATATTGGCACATGTACATACTAAAAAAATACAAAATGGATATATATATATATATATATATATATATATATATATATATATATATAAAAGTTGAGTTATTTAAATACCAAATCCAAAATGTTAGAAACTTTAAGAACTACCGATTTCATTGTTATTCAACTGTGAATATTGGCTAACATTTCGTTTTTTGATGTAAAAATGGTAAAATCCTCATTTTCACAGCCTGATAAAACTCATTCATGGACTAATTCATAGTTTAGTGGACTAATTCATAGTTTAGTGGACTAATTCATACATCATTCACATTTTAATAAATCAATTTATAACCATTTGTAGTTTAATACACCAATATATATAATCAGAAATTATTGCACAATATTTATGGGATCACATAAACCCTTTATGACACAATATTTTTATAACTCATACAAACTTCATAGTTTAATATAGAAAAAAAATATACACATCACAACTTAATATATAAAAAATACACATTCACAAATTAATAAACTTACATAATTTCATTGAGATATTTTATCAAATACCTTGTGTGTATCATACACATTATAAAATCTTAAAATATATTTTTAAATACTATTTCGGAACTAGCTAACACTAGGGGTAAGCAATAGTACTGAAATTTCTGATATGAATAGGTATAGGTACTGAACCAACATTGTTTATGTTAATATGTGACGATATTCAATACTCTAAAATATGAAATTCAAGATTCAGTATCGATGCTAGTATTGAAAATCAATACCATTCCCAAAATGTATGTTCAATTTAGTATTCGATATATTCTTTTACCTATTTCGGTAATGAGTTTTCTTAGATTGGTACCAATTTGGCATTCAATATCTTTTTTTGCCTATTTCGGTAATGAGTTTTCTCGGATTGATACCAATTTGTATCGGGTCGGCTAGTGCTTATCCTTAACTGACGTAATAAGTGTTTTATTATGATCATAGATTTATTTTATGTTATAATGTCAAAAACAATTAATCTTTTTATTTACTTATATTTATCTTATTTTTTGTATTTATTTGTATTGTAATATTATACTTTTTAGTATTTATTTGTATTATAATATTATATTCTTTTAGGATTTATTTTTTAGTAATTAAAAAATAAAAATATAATATCATAATTAAAATAAATTAAAAATAACATATGTAACATACAAATAACTAAATACAAACTATTTTTTATTGTGTTTAACCTCATAACTTTTTATTATTACGATAAATATAAAATACTCAATCTAAGATGAAAAAAGAACCATGTTAACCTAATTTCTTTTTTTGTTCCCCTGTCTTCCATTATTTTATTAGAAACCATTTCCATTTGCTCTTCCTTTCTGAGTTTCTGGGTCCATATAATCAGCCATTCACTTCCCATCACAAGCCCCTTCCAATTCCCAAGTCCCACCTGCGTTTTTCAATCCCTTCTTCTCCCCGATCTCTGTTTTCCTCAAGAAGAAACGCCAAAACCCATCTCCCAAATCCATCAATTCACCCCAAATTCTCTTCGAAATTTCAATCGTCTTTTCAATTCGAAGATTTTCGCGTTTGTTCTTTCAGAAAATAGTATACACCAATGCTACTGATTAATGTATCCCGTTGTTGCTAAAGTTTTCCATTCAGTTTTTATGATAAACTCCTTATTCAGACGCAGGACCCATCTTGTTCAATCTTTCTCCGTCGTCTTCCTCTATTGGTTTTACGTTTTCTCATGAATCTATCCCTCGATCCAACTATTTACAACATATAATTTTATTTCTCCATCTGGGTCCTGCGTCTTACTCTGTTTTCACCAAGTTTTTATATTCCTTTTTTTGTTTCTTTTTGTATTATCGTATATTCGTATATTGTATTACTGCTAAAATTTCTGTCTTTTATGGATTCTTCAAGTGGGAATTCAACTAGGTTTACTCAGATCCAGAACTCTGGATCTGATGAGGTTTTGATCGATCCCAGAAAGAGGAAACGCATGCAATCGAACCGTGAATCAGCAAGGAGATCAAGAATGAGGAAACAGAAGCATCTCGATGATCTAACGGCTCAAATAAATCACCTCAAGAACAATAACAGCCAGATCGTCACCACCATAAAAGTCACCACTCAGCAATTTCTTCAAATTGAAGCAGAGAACATTGTTTTGAGGGCTCAAATGGGTGAGCTGAGTCAAAGGCTGGATTCCCTCAACGAAATGATCAATTCCATGAACAATAATAGTAATTATTTTACAGAAAATCATTGCACAAATGGTACTAGTGGAGTGTTTGAGTTTGAGCAGCCTGATTTCTTCAACAATCCATGGAACATGATGCACCTTAATCAACAGCCGATCATGGCGTCTGCTAATGATACGTTTCAGTACTAGTCTTCATCGCATAAATGATTATGTGTGTGTTCGTGGGCATGTGTGTTTTAACACTTGATGCATAAAATTTGGTAATAAGTGGTCAAATTTGTTTTGATGAAGTGTGCTTTGAATAATTAGACTTTGCACGAATACTTTTAGACATGGGTAATCAATGTGCTTTGAATATTTACCCTATATTTAATTATAATTTTTGCACTTTGCACGTATACTTTTAGACATGGGTAATGAATGTTACTTTAGGTTCTACTTACGTAAGTTTTCTCATTTTTCTACTTTTGATTCTTTATCATAACAAGAGTAATGGTACAACAAATTATAGTTTATACAGTTGTACAGTAAAATAACAAGATTATGTTATATATTATTGGTATATTTATCGAATATACCTAATGTTTGATGAATGGCATAATGATCCACTAAGTTGTACCTAATCTTATTTGATAAAACTAACAATTAAAGATAAAGTTGTAAAATACTCTTGAGACACCATTAATAAATAGAAAAATTAATGCAGAGATCTTGATAGGTCTATTGGGTTTTTATGCTTTAACGTCACCAGAGCGATCAATCGAAACATTTCTTAATGAAAGAACATTTGAGAATAAATTTGGACAATGTTTTTTACTTAGAATTATAAAATAATATTCGTAAAATTCAAAAAATAGTTACAAACTATTAAAAAACTCACTAACCAAAACCACTCACACCCAACCAACACCACCCATCACCACTACCTACCACCCACATGTAGCACCTGGTTCTTGTTACGTATTTATTTTTATTTTTATCTAAGTATTTTGCATTTTTGGCCTTGGACTCGGCGAGTTGAAGGACAAACTCGCCGAGTAGAAGCAGGATGGGACGCGGGGTTTAAGCATTAGACTCGACGAGTCGGGTCCCGGACTCGACGAGTCGGGTCCCGGACTCGACGAGTCGGGTCCCGGACTCGACGAGTCGGGTCCCGGACTCGACGAGTAGACGTTGTCTGGACAAAAACCCTAATCCAAGCGTTTGCACCCTATTTAAATAATGTTATGTCGACCATAACGTCTCTTATGCTCCCAGAACACCTCTTATTGAAACCCTAGCCGTTTTTGAAGCAATCTAAGCCTTGTTGGTGGATTTTGGTGCTTGTGGTCTTAAGAAGGAAGGAGAAAAGCTTGAGGAAGCAAGTAGAGACCAAAGGAACCCAAGTTTGTGCACCTTTTACAGTTCATTGAAGGTAAAAAGCTGTAACCTTGCTCACTCATTTGTTAGATCCCTGGAGATTTAGGGCTTTTATAAGTCATTTTTGGTGGCCAACCATGTTTGCAAACATGGTTGGGGGGTTAAAGTTTTTAAATCATGTCATTAAAGGGGTCACATGGTAGATTTGGTTTGCTTTTACACCCATGAAGGGCTCCATGCATCATAGGAGTTTGTTTTATGTCTTTTTGAGCTCAAAGTCCCATGCAAGCACGTAAAGTTTGTAACTTTACGTGCTAGATCGATTGTAGAAGCTTGGATCTATCTTTTGATCAAAGGATGTACACCAGAAATTGAGGATTTAGAATGTGGACGTGACCGACTCGGCGAGTCCGTTCTTGGACTCGACAAGTCCGAGGCTTTGAGCCCCATATCTGTTGAGGGTCAAAGGAACCCAATTGAGTGTTAGAAGGGTTGTAACTGGACAGAAAGAGTTACCCAATGCATTGGACATGATTTTAGACCTGGAGTTCATGGGACTCGACGAGTGCTAGAACAGACTCGGCGAGTCCAAGGCAATCTCCTTAAGATTGGAGATGAACTCGACGAGTTGTTCATCAACTCGGCGAGTCGAGAACAGGACTTGTTCATCAGATGATGGTGGACTCGACGAGTTGTTCATCAACTCGGCGAGTCGGATGAGTTTCATGCGATGTTCATATGAGAGAGGAACTCGACGAGTTGACGGCCCAACTCGACGAGTGGAGTCATGGATGAGGACGAGTAAAGGGTGAGGGACTCGGTGAGTTGACGGCCCAACTCGGCGAGTCAGGTCAACTTGAAGTTGACTTTGACTGACCCTGTTTAGGGTTGTACGTGTTTTGTGTTGACTTGAAGGTTGTCGTGTAGGAATCGAGGAGTCGAAGGGAGTCGACTTGTGCGCCGAGGATAATTCAAACACTGCACGACATTGAGGCGAGTTACCTTCCAGTAGGGGTGGGTCTAAGGCCACAATGCCGACCCACCAAAAATGGGTATTTAGAAGATAATGGTCTCTGTGATAACTATCTTGGTCTGGTTATGTGTTGGTTATGAGATTTGTCTGGATGATATGTTATGTGTATAGTAAAGATTAGTTTCCCTAACAGTGGTCCTTAGGACCCAAGGGTAGGTCAGTACCCGGATATGCCTGACTGTATGTTTATATCTGCTGATTGTATGCTAGTGGTAGGGGTGAAATAATCCCCAATTACCGATTGAAAGATACCGATGACGGATACCGGTTGAAAGATACCGATGAAGGTTACCGGTTGAAAGATACCGATGAAGGTTACCGGTTGAAAGATACCAACAATATTGTATGGTATGTGGTATCATGGGGGAACTCACTAAGCTTTGTGCTTACAATTTTGGTTTTGGTTTCAGGTACATCTTCGTCGAAGGGGAAGGAGCCGGCAGTGTAGCAGCGCATCACACACACACACACACACTCATGGTTTCCGCAAGGAGTTTTTGGGACTGTACTATGATTTTCATTACTTTTGACGTTATGGTTTGGGACACAACAATATGATTTTGTAACGTGTTGTTTATTTGACAATATTTTGGTAAAAATGTTTATGGAATTGTTAATTCAAAAATGAAATTTTCGGGCTTGAATTTTGGGATGTTACACACCACCACCTAAACCACCCGCCACTACCACCAACCACCACACCCACCACCCACCACCCATCACCATGCACCACCACTCATCACTACCGACCACCAACATTCATCACCACCACCCACCTCCATCACCACCAGCTACAACCACCCCCACCCATCACCCACTAAAACCACCACCCACCACCACCCGACACTAACACCTACCATCACCTCAACTACCCATCACCACCACCAACCACCACCACCCACCATTCATCGTTACCGACCACCATCACCCACCTCCATCACCGCTCGTTACCCCCACCCTAACCATCACCCACCAAAACCACCACCCACTACCACCATCACCACCTACCTCCACCACCCCACCCACCTCCATCACCCATCACCACCATCCTTCACCACTACCAACCACCACACCCACCACCATGCAACACAACTCATCATTACCGACCACCACCAACCGGTTCCACCACCCACCAAAACCACCACCCGCCACCACCATCACTAAATACCTCCACAACCCATCACCACCAACCCCACCCAACTCAATCACTCCTTACCACCACCACCCATCACCACCATTTGTCACCACCACCTCCACGTACCACCTACCAAAACCACCACCCGCCACCACCAACACCACCCACCACCACTACCTACTACCCATCCCACCACCATCCAACAACACCATCACCTATCACCACCCATCACCACCCACCACCACCACCATCACCACCTACTACATACCACCACACAACCACCACCACTTACCATATCCCAACGACCACCAACACCCACTACCCCCACCAACCACCCCTACCTCCACCACCAAGAACTACCTACAACCATCAACGTCATATGTGATTAAATACATATAATCATATAAATCATGTGTGTTTATTTTTATTTAATCTCATAAATCAGATGTGCTTAATTACATATAATCACATGTGATTATTTGTATCTAATCACATATGACCTATATAAAAATATTTGTTTTTATGTTTTCCATTCAATAATTTTTTTCATGTATTTAATCACATTTGATTATATGTATTTAATAACATCTAATTAGCGTGGACAAGATTTGTTTTCACATTTTTGATTCAACGGTTATTCACTTGTATATAATCACATGTGATTTTATGTATATCTAATCACATGATTTATAGTTTATATATACAAGATTTTTTTTTCCAAATAAAATCATATGTGATTATATATATATATATATATATATATATATATATATATATATATATATATATATATATGTAACCACACTTGATTAAATGTATTTAATCACATATGATTAAAGTGGACAAAGAAAAATTATTAAATCGAAAATGCAAAAATTAATATTATCCACATGAATCATATGTGATTGGATCAATAGAATTACATGTGATTAAATGTATTTAATAAAATATGATTTATGTGGACAATATTTATTTTCATCCTTTTTATTCCTTAATTGGTCTCGTTTATCTAATCACAGGTGATTATATGTATTCAATCACGTATGATTTATGTGGGAAAGATTCGTTTTCATGTTTTTTATTTAATTGTTGTTCTTGTATATTTAATCACATGTGGTTATTTGTATTCAATCGTATATAATTTCTATGAACAATATTCATTTTCACGTTGTCGATTCTATAATTTTTTCATGTATTTAATCAAATGTGATTATATGAATTTAAATGCGTATGATTAATGCCAACAAATAACAACTATTGAATTGATAACCTAAAAACGAACTTTCTCCATATAAATCATATGTGATTAAATACATAGAATCATATATGATTGAATACATGAGAAAAACTATTGAATCGAGAACACAAAACTAAATCTTGTTTATATAAATCATATGTGATTATATACATCTAATCACATGTGATTATATGTATTTAATCACGTATAATTAATGATGACAAAGATTTCTTTTCATGTTCTTGATTCGATAGTTGTTCTCGTGTATATAATCAAATGTGATTATATATATATATATATATATATATATATATATATATATATATAATCACATATGATTTATATGAACAATATTTGATTTTGTCCATATAAATCATATGTGATTAGATATATATAATCATATATAATCACATATGATTAAATTCACGAGAACAAATATCAAATTGAGATAAACAAAAATGAATTTATCAACATTATACTTTTAATTACATACATATGTGATTAGAAACATATAGTCACACGTGATTATATGTATCTTATATACACAATATTTGTTTTCATGTTTTCGATTCAGTAATTTTTCTCATGTATTTAATCACATGTGATCATATGTATTTAATTACATATGATTCAATACATATGATCACATTTGATTAAATACATATAATAATATGTAATTAAATACATATAATCATCTGGGATTAAATACATGAAAACCACTATTGAATCGAGAACTCGAAAACGAATGGTGTCCGTATAAATCATATGTTATTAGATAAATATAATCTCATATGATTACATACATACAACCAACTATTGAATCATGAAAAAAAAATATAAATTTTGTCCATATAAATCATGTGATTAGACATATATAGTCATATGTGATTTATGTGGACACCATTGAATTCATGTCTTCGATTCAATAGTTGGTCTCATGTATTTAACCACATGAGATTGTATGTATTTAATCAAATATGATTTATATGGACAATATTCGTTTCCAAGTTTCAATTCAATAGTTGTACTCGTGTGCTTAATCACATGTGATTATATATATTTAAATCATATATGAATAAGTACATATAATTACATGTGATTATATGTATTTAATCACATATGATTATTGTAGACAAAATTATAAAATAAAAGTTCATCCATTTATAGCACAAATTTTTGTTGTATTTATTCTAGAACATGCTTAATTTGTCTTACAATAAATAAATACTAACATTATTCATTATGACATGATAATAAAAAAATAACCTTATTCAATATTTATATCATTTTGTATTTATGGATGATATTCTTGTAGTAATTTAAATATGATAATAATACAAATGAACTTGAATTTTTTTTAGAATTAGTTAAACTATATAATATTCATAAAAAGAATAATATTTTATTAAATTATTTAAAATTATAAAAGATGTTATATTTCATATAGAAGAAAATCAATAAAATCTTAATATTAACTAGGTGGGGTACCCCACTCCGCGGGGTTCGGTTACCACTAGGCTTTTAGTCTTTTGGTTTCCGGTTATGTATGTCGTATAGTCATAGGTAGTGTGTGGTTGGTGATCATGTTTGAGCATAGTTTTTCTCTTTTGATAATTGAATCAATCGAGCCATCTTCAAAATCAAAAGACGAAAACTATGCTGAAAACCGATTTTGAGAGAATTTTTTTCACAATATTAGATTTCTACTCTGCAAAACAAAGCAAAAAATAACAACCAACTTTATTCAATCCATGAAATCTAGAAGCGAAAATTGAGTGTAATTATCAATCATGAGATTATAAAAAGGGAACAATGTACAACACATATTACATAACGTATAAATGTTTATAGCAAACCTACAAAAGCTGGAGTAAGGTTCAATATTGGTAGCAGTTCTCATTTGATGATATCTCTACCATCTTCCTTAATTATTAACCATACCCTTGTACCAAAATTACGAAATTGCCCCTTCCCATCAGCGACACTAAAAATGTTACCCCCTGTTTCTGCACCAAAGCGAGATGTGCTACCAATTGGGGTGTTATTTGTATTATTAGTGTGCCAAAAAACTGATGGACAAAGGGAGAACCGGATGACTACTCGAATGTTGTTAAAAAAATAGAAGCAAAGAAGATGCAATTTCATACTTCATACTGGCAAGTTACAGTATTCAGATAGTAAAGTGGTAAAATACAGGTTAAACATCTGTCAGAATATACAGAAAAAAAAGTAATATCTATTACAATGAAAAGCATTATTACGAAAATACCCTTTATACATAAATATTGAGTTTAAGGGTTTGTGGTGGTTTTGAGATAGCTTATATAGTTACATTTATATCTATATCATATCAAGTATTTTTTTTTATCATTTGTAATATTATTATGAGTTATTTCTAGCAAACTCTACTTTCTACATGAAATTGGTTTTGAATAAGTTGAGTAAGAACATTATGTTTATTGATTTATATTTTAAATTCTTAATAAATAATCAAATAGTCTTTTTAAACTATTTATCAAATAGAATATAATCTTAGCAATTGATGGTTCTCATCCAAGAACCATTGAAAATTGAAGAGCACATACACTTTTTTTTACAAATTAAATTTACTTATCAAATATAACATGGGACATATCTTTGATTAATAGTCAGATTTATTTATGAGATCATAAAAACGTAAACATATTAAAAACAATCACGTAATATTCTCAACTTCTTATAGATAATTAATTGGTTATACAATAAATATATTTGTAAAAGATATAATTTCTTATCTCAAATTAAATATGACAATTATTCTTGTACCTTTTGTAAATAAGTTCCCACATTTTGTTTGTATAATTAAAATACCCCATCCATGCACATAATTCGTGAATGTTTTTTTAATTGGACACAAAAATCCTTAGACTCAATATTTTATTGTCTGCCAATCTTTAGATGGGACATACTTAGAAAATATAATACACTTTTATAACTTTTGAACATAAACATGAACAGGAGGGAACATTCACACAAGTGAAATTGTGGCAAAGTGCTTCAATTGCAGTTGTATTCTGTTTGAGTCTAGAGATTCAAAAAGGAGAGAAAGTATAAAATGAAGTTAAGTCAACATACCTGGGAGACATGATGTTCAGGTCCATTAGTTAAGGAGAAAGTGACAAGTTCTTTTGATTCTTCTACATCTTCTGCATAATTTGAAGAAAAGTTATAAACAAATGATCAAAGAACTCATATATATGTTAAAGTATTAGGTTACGTCCATATTAAGTCCATTGAGTAATAAAGGGAAGAATACCAAAATGAATAAAGAACTCATCAAGTAGCTTGAATCACATTTTCCTTAGTTACAAGAGGCTATTCAGCAACATTCATTTGTGCTACTACATCATCATCATTTCCAGAAGAAAGCGAGTCAACGGGTTGGTCGATGGAGCCACAATAGCTGTAGCAATAGTTTCCTCAACAACCATATATCCCCATATTGACAACATTTGATCCCCAGACACCAAACCAACTTTACCTAGTAATAGTTGTACCACTGAACATGTATAATCATTAATCAACTTATCAACAACAAACAAAAATGAAAAACCATCTACATTATCCAATTCCATTCCATTCGGTAGATTCTGATTCCGATTCGAGTAAGTAGCTAGAAAGACAATCTGGTTTTGAATCTTAATAAAATGAAAGCTGAATTCCAAAATCAACCTGGAACACAAATACAAAACATAAGAAAACAAAATTGCAAAATTAAATTAGTGTTCAAAATCTAACCAAAGGATGCAATAAGATTGGTGGTACAATCCAAATTGAATCTTATCTTAGTTAAAATCTAAAATGAAATCCTAGGTCCAACTTTGTTGAACACAGAGAGGCATAGTGGGTAATACCTACTGTGTGCGATAGACTGAATGATTAAGATGGCTTATTTAGATGAAATCTTTAAGATGGAGCATGAATAACTAAAAACGTGCATTTATGCTTCCACCCATGTAAAAAAATTAAAAAATTCAAAATTGGTCAAATGGGCCGCACACCAAGGCGGATACGTAATGGTGGTGTAAACTTTGGTGTAAACTTTAGGACCCTAAAGTTTACACCACCTGGAAGTACCTTCATAGAAAGAGGTCAAACTGTGTCAATGATCGATAATGGTTGACTAGACGGTGATGTCGCCACTGATGGACCATGTTCGAGTGGCTCCGATTGTTCTGTTCCGTCTCAAATCGTCACCGTGCATCGATCCACACCCCAACAGTAGCCATCCGGGAGGGTAGATTAGACTCGGTGGCAACACGAATAACGTTAGGAAGAATGGTAAAGAAACCCTAATCGAAATTTGATGCAAACTTAGAGAATCAATAAGGGAAACCCGATAAATTAAACCTCCTTGTATGGCAAGATCAACACTCACTTGAGCGGCGATGCCCTGAACGCCTCTCCTGAGAGAATACTCCAAGTAAATGCTTACATAGATGATTGTCAGATGGTGAACCCTACCAGACGTAGGCGACGGTGGAGGTGGGAGAAGATGATGGTGAGTGGGGGGCTTCCTCGTTCTTCGGTGTGATGAGCTGGTTTCCGCCGGTATTGCTGGTCTCATAAATCAAACTACATAAAGTGCTTACCTGATAAGTACACATGAAGATCTATTCCACATGAATGTATAGTACAATTTCTAACATAAGATCTCCATGTGAAAGAGGGTTCAAGACTAAATCATTATAGCCAAGAATAAGAACTAAGGTCCGACTAAGGAAATATTTACCTGATTAGACTAATGTAAGGAAATACGCCAACCTTTGGAACCGACATCTACTTGAAAACCTATTCCAATAGAAAATTCTCAAAAGTAAAAAAAAATCCATAAACTCATAAACCATATAAATGTGTTCGAATTGCAGTAATATATCAACATCCTTCCATTTATGTGACATAAAAGAATTTGAAATAGATGGGCAACTAATGTGGTGGGTTTCCCTAAATTTAGAATATATCTAACAACAATGAAATGGACCATTGATTCAATCCACATAAGCAGTGGAAAGTGCTCACACCTGTTAGTTGCTCATATCTTGTTAGTTGTTTATATCTTCTAGAGGAAAGCAAAAAAGAAACCATAGGAAGGAAATAGAGGATTTACAGAGAAAATAAGTGTGATGGGAATGTACTGCTCTTTGGATGTACCAAACCAATTGCATCGGCACAACAGAAATCAATGAAGAAGCCAAACCTAGGTGTGGTTGCCTCTCGGTGTCCTCCAATATGTGGCAATCGATTCCAAATCTTTGTTAACACACCCGATGAGGCCGATCTAAAACTGCTTGATCTGAAAATGCCTAATTTTAGTGGATAAAATCAAAAGTGGAGCGTGTGGGTTCTTCTGCATCAAGAATGATATCGAATGTGACAACAATCGCTCCATGTTGATACCAGACTGAGAAAGGATCAACAAGATAAGAATAATCGAGATGAAGCTGTAAACCTCGACGAAGAGTTGAGCGGAAGAAACTTCTGAATAAGGTTGAGTAAAGATATTTGATAAGGAGGCGGTAGGAAGATCCGGAAGCGGATAAAACCAAACGATGATCAACACATATATACAAGAATGTAAATATTTCCATAAAATGCACAGGTACAAAAACAAAACGGAAACAACAACTAAACGAGGGGACCATTTCTGTCAAAACTTGGTCAGTTCACTATTGCTAAGATCGCATTCCTTTAATTATATATAATAATGACTAGGTTAAAGTCTACACACAAAGTCCAATAAAAGATAGAAAAGTTTTCAACTTATAAATCTTCATACTTTTTGTTGACACGACTAGTCTTTTAGTTTTGTTCTATTTTCATATGTAATAGATTACTAATTTAATATTATTATCTCACATTAAAAGCTAAAAAATATCAAACTTGGATATAAACGTGAACTCGTATTAAATAAATAATATTTTAATTTTTCATGATCTATGACGAATTTAAATTTCTAAGGGATCTTTAAAAATGTTTTCATATAATAGAATAAATCACTAACTTAGTAACCTCCAATTCAATGATCTGCACAAGTTCATAGCATAACAATAGAAAATTAATTAATCTTCTTCCCAATTTAGATGTATAAGTGTAAATATAATATACAAATAAATAAGGAATTGAAATTCAAACATAATTAAAGTTATGTTGATATTCGAACACACACACATACAACACACACAATGATCCATCATAACTAATTAGCTTCTTCAAATTGAAATTTTGATATGTACCTCATCAAATATCCACCACTGGTCGGTTCACTGACTTGATGATCATCTTCATATGAAGTTGGCCACCACTATCTTTGGAGCGTCATTTCTGGAACACCATTATCAGACTGCCATCATAGAGTCAAAGGAAGAAAAAAAGAGTATATCTCATTTCGATTTATATGGACGCAAATGGTTAGAAAGGGAGAGGGAAAAAAATCTGATGTCCTTCTACTTCAGATCTGGTGAAGCGAGATGTTAATGGTCGTTAAAACGAGATCCTGTGGCGGTGGCCGGCGTAACAAGATCCGGTGGCAATTTAGGTAGATGAGCAGACGGGGGTGGTTTTTGACAATGGGAGTTGGTGAATGATCAGATCTGGAGAGAATGTATATGTCACACCCCAAAACTTGACCGATGGAAACGTTCTAGGGCGGAGGACGTCATGTATAGTATCATAACAATACAAAGTAGTAAATAAGCAACAACATCATCCATTGCATTAATAGTATAGTTTAATACATGTGTGTTCTTTTCATAGTAATAAGACACCAAAAACTAATAATAAAAATAAAAGACGAGTCTTGACTGTATCCGTCTTCTCAAAACCTGCCATCGGTACCTGTTTACTGATGACCTAAGAATTCAAGTTATTTTAAAAGCGTAGATCAACATTTAAGTTGGTGAGTTCATAAGTATTTTAGTGTCAATGTTTGTATAAGTTTACTGAAAATGTTTGTAAATGTTCAATGTAAATGTTTGTATATGTTTGAAAACTCCTAGAAAATCCTATATTTTCTACTAGTGTAAAAAAGTAGTCTTCTACCAAGACCCGACTGTTTTGTATGTTTGTTTCTCTGTAAAAGTGAATGCTTTTCCCAAATATGACTATCATTACCAAAATATAGTTTTATATTACCCTTTATGTGAGAAGATCACAATTTGAATATAATGTGAAAATGTATGAGGACTGTAGTATTATTTGTATTAACTACTGAAGTAATAACTACCTTAAAACCAATGGTTTAATTAAGGCAAATTGTGATAAGTTTGTTACCTTACTAAATTGACTATAACACGACGATGAAAGACGTCGGAAGAAATGACATTTGACACCCATAGACTTGCAAATCCCACTGTAGCGAACAACAAGGGTGTATGATAGTCAATCCAGTATAGATCTATACGCAAAATCACGCTCTCCCTCCAGGAGATTCTGGTTACAAAACGTGACACAACGAAATGGTCGCTGTGTCATGAAGTAGTATCTCAAATTATGTTATTTCTGAACCTTGTTATAGTATGCTTGTTATAGTAATAGTATTCTATGTATAGTATTCTCTGTTATAGTATTCTCTATTATAGTATTCTCTGTATAGTATTCTATGTTATAGTATTCTTTGTTATAGTATTCTTTGTTATAGTATTTGTACATGATAGTGTTCTCCTAAACTATACCTATTATAGTTTACTAGTGATTTCTGTAATTGAATAAATGACTAAATGTATACCTTTGCTACCCAAAGGTACTGAGTTGATTGATAGTACTTTTATATCTACATATGTATACATAATATACATCTAATATTTAGATGACCTCCGGACAGATAATCAATACCCTAAGTACACATCCAAACAAGGAAAAGGAAATAAAGCGAGTTAGCAGTCCTAAGTCCTTTAAACATTATTTATATAACTACACATATATAGACATGCTTTTAACAATATATAAGTATAAAAGAGGTTTTGTAATACATTTAAAGAGTTTTGAACAATATATAATAATGACTTGATGTCAGTTTATCAAATGAGTTAAAAGTAGTTTGTTTGATAACACAGTTTAAAGTAATTGAAATCCTTTGTTTGAAACACAGTTATAAATCACATGTGATTGATTATACAACTAACATGTTTTCTACTTGTATTCCCCCCCCCCCCCCCATAAAAGCATTTAAAACCATTTAAAAGACAAGTTAAGGGGTATGAACTCTCCTGTAGTGAGTGATGTGAATGAAAGATCGTTTTGCAGGATTGCTAAGTGTCAAGTGAAGACTTGAGCACAATGGATCCTAAATAGCATATAATGACACATATATGTATCTAATTAGTGTTTATAACATCTAATCATGAAATGGAACATCCTTAGGGACTAGGTAACACTTGTATTAAAGTGTTAAACCACATAGGGGTGCATATAAGGGAAGTATGACCTTACATAGGAGTTTACGGCCAACATGGATGTCACACATGAGTTTACGACAAAAGTGGTTCACGGCCATAAGAGTTTATGGCCGTAAACTCATGGTATTTTTTACCAAATTGTGTGTTCAGGTCTTACAAGTCATTAGGAAGTGTTCTAGGTTCAAGTCTAAGCCTTAGGAAGGAGTGGTGGCACAATTGCACCACTATTACGGTTTACGGCCCAAGGAGATTTCCTTGGCTATAAAAACCTTTTGTTCTTGAGTTTCTTGATGTTTTCTAGTTGTTTAACAAGTGATTCAAGCATATAACAAGATAATGGTAGTGTACTTACTTATAAGAAGCTTGTAATGGGTGTTTAAGGTCCAAGAACACTAGTGTGTGTTCTTGGTGTTCTTGGTGAAATGAAGAACACTTGAAGATCTATCAAAATGAATAGATTTCATGGATGAAATCATGTATAATCACTAGATAAAGAGATGAAACAACAATTCAAAGGAAAGAATTGTTACATTTTTGGAAGATTAAGATGAAGATCTTATGATACTTGAGAGAGAAATCAGGTTTCTATTCATTAAATGGAAGAGAAATGAGGAAAATGATGTAAACTCATGTATTTAACATGAGTTCACGGCCAACACATGAGTTTACGGCCCAAACATGAAGGTTTGGTCGTAAACTCCTCATAATGGGTTTAAAGTGTGATTAGGGTACAATGGACTCAAGCAGATACTTCCTAACACTTGATTCTTGAATATACTAGGCTTAGAACACTCAAACAGACTCTAAACATTGCTAAAAGATAGCAACAACAAGTCTAACTTTGATTGAATTTGTTGAATAGAAAAGATAGAAATTTCGGGTTGTCAAAGTATAGGCATCTGTCTGATGAATCCGATGGCGGTAAGTGAAAAGGCAGAGAAAATGGTTTCGAACGGTTTCAAGGCAGAGCATGATGGCAAACAAACAGATCTGAAAAGAGTGAAAACCTATGGATCTGGTGGTTCCGGCAGTAGTCCGGTGATGTTGATGGTGGTTCATGGTGGTTTAGATTACCTTTTAGATGAAAGAGATATGTAGTGAGATAGAAAAAGGTGAGAGATATGTAGAGAGAGAAAGAGAGTCACGATCAAAAAAATAAAAATTAACGTTCTTAATAAAAGTAAAGGTATTTTATTTCAACAAAACTTTAAATTTCAACATTTAAATATTAGTAGGCCAAACTTGTTCTCAAATGTTCTCGCGATAAGAAAATGTTCTCAATTGAAAATACATACATACATATATATATATATATATATATATATATATATATATATATATATATATATATATATATAGGGCTAGGTTAAAATATGGATGGACAACTATTGTGCGGACATGTGGATAATGATATTTTATAAGAATTACTAAGATAATATGTTGTTTAGTAACGCCAATACGTTCAATCTCGCAGAACTATTGTTATTTTAATGGGTTCTCACTAATTCTAATTCAATTTGGTTCTCATGCATCGTTTTTCATTTATTTTCATTCTTACAGAATACGACTCAATAAACATCCTGATAACATTCTGACAGAATGAGAATAATTAAAAAAAGTCTATAATAACCTTATAGATGATTTAGTTAGTGAAAATGCATAATAATTACAATAATTATATAATATTGAACGTATTCATATTATCAAACAACATATTTTCTTTGTCATTCTCACATAATAGCATTGTCCACACGTCCGCACAATAGATGCCAATCCACATTTGAACCTAGCTCACTCTCTCTTTCTCTCTCTCTCTCTCTCTCTCTCTCTATATATATATATATATATATATATATATATATATATATATATATATATAGTTAGGTTCATGTATTCTAACTAAATATTGTGTGGATGTAAGAATCATTATGGACCAACCATTTCAGTAATCTTATATATATATATATATATATATATATATATATATATATATATATATATATATCAGTAATCTTATATAGTATCATTAATTATAATTTTGTTTTTTATGGAAACAAGTAAATTCCAATTAAAAAAATAGAGATTTAATCTTTTATATATATGATCTCGCCGATCACATTTTCAACTCATTAATCGATACCCTAATTTATTTCGTTCCTTAATTCACTCCCATCGCAGCCTCCACCAAAATTCATTGCAATATTGATGAATTCTACTGAATTGAAATTGATTTTCCTTGTTACTCTTTACTTTAAAGAAAAAAGTCAAACCTAATTTGATATACTTTAAGAAAGTATTATGTTTGTTTTTTCCAGCCAATTGTTTTGGAAAAGATTGCAAGGTTGATTATTGCTAAAAATATTTACTCTTCAGAGCTTATCACAATGAAAACTCTAAAGGTATTTATTTATTCTCTATTATATTCATATTTATATTTTTATACTTTTATAGTAAGTGCTTAAGTGTGATTATTAATTTATCATTAATAATCTTGTTTCTAAAATAGAATACAGGGGCAATTGGAAATCAAATAAGAGATGGAGGAAGGTTGATGGGACATGGTGCTGAACATATATAATGGCCAATTCATCTTGAGGTCATCTTTTATTATTATTATCTTTTTCAGTTTCCGTTATTTAATTATCATTATTTAAAATTTGATAGGGACAAATTCAAGAATGTGCAACTTTCTTTCATTTAGTTGTATATCATAGCATCCTACTTTCATTTCTTCCTATTAGAGTATTTTTCAACCATCTTTATCATATTAAGGCACAATATTTTGAAAATTCTATTAACTACAACATTGCACTTTCATTTATTTTTTCTTATTAGGGCTAATTACTTTACAAAAGCTACCTAATTATAGCAATTAACATTCCTGTTTGGATGAGGTTCGTATAACTAAATATATATTTTGAAGCTTTAATAGGAAAAAAAATAGAATTAGGATGCTATAAATGTATTCCATTAGAATGTGTTCATATGTATTTTAAATAATTCGTTAGTTCTAATCTTTTAATTACAAAAAAATTGGTTCACTTGTTCAACATTCTTAAAAAAGATCAAGTGATGTTGACTTTTTCTATTAGTGATGGAATCAAATCAATTTGCAAAAATAATTTTTCTCAAGTGTATTTTGGATTCGAAAAGTAGATCAAACACATTTTGGATTCTGGAAGAAGATTAAGTGTATTCTAAATTCCATTAGAAGATGAAGTTTTGGTACAATTCTTGGTTATGAGTTTTGGTACAATTCACAACTCTGTAGATTTGTACAAAGGACTTTATTTTTATCTTTTTCATTTGGTAATGAACTATTCTTTCAGAATGGCTTGAAGAATGAATCAAGGATTGATCATTCAAGAGAAATACTTGGAATTGAGTTCAATAACAAGTTACATTGAAGAGATTAAGTGTAAAAAAGTCGAATATTTGGACCATTGAAGAAGATTAAGGGTATTAGTTCAATAATTTTATATTTGAGAATGCTATTCTTAAGAATTTTATTCATTTTTATGACATTCTATTAGAATATGTACAATTATATTAAAATGTATTAGTCTGTAAGAGTATTTATGAATTTGTATTTAAGTTTAGATGTGTACGAATATCTTAGAATATTGTTATTATTCAATTTTAGGTTCTAAGAATTATATTATTTTTCATTAATATTTTAATAGAATAATATTATAACAAACCAATATCATTGAACATCATTCGAACAGAATAACATTCTGATAAAATTAAAATTGAATTAATTAAAAAAATCAGAATTTAAAATTAAGATAATCAAAAATCCCTTAAAATCCGGAAATTTCCTTTTTAAATTTGTGTTTCCTAATTTAAAATTAACCGAAATGTACATTTTTACCTTTATTTTAATTGAATGATATTATTCTTATTTTTTATTTTAATAATATGGATAAATGTCTTTCTTAAAATAATTAAAACACTACTAGAAAACTGCCCTTTAATGACACGCAAACAATGACACGTAGTGATTGACGATATGTATTCTAGGGCGTCCTAAAAATAACGTCCGTTTTTAAAAAAAATGAAGCATAGAGAACACACATTTTTGCGCGCCCTAAAATTAGTGTCGAATAAAAAAAATTAAAAACACGGAGGGCACCTACGTTAAAATGAGTGTCGTGTAGAGATGTCGCTTTATATTTTATTTAATGAAAGGCGCGTTCTCTTCTTCGCCTGGGGGGAAACGAAAATCCCAAAATTTTGAAAGGCCGCCCATTTTATTCTCTGCCTTATTTCCATAGTTCTTCTCTCTCACTTATCAATACCCGAAAAAACCCTAATATCATCACCACTACTCATTTCTTGCAATCTACGACGCCGATCATGAAGTTCACAAAGCTTTCAAAGGATCCGGAATCGAGATCATTATTGGGCTAGGAATTCCTGATAGATTCAAGGACAATCTAGGATCAAAGGTGGCTGTAACAAATGTTGTTCATGACATTGGTCACAGAAAAGGGAAATTAACCATTTTCATAAATTCATCATCCGCGAACCCTTAATAGGTGGCGTCTCCGGTGCAAATAAAAGGTGAAATTGAACTCTCCCAAAGAGAGAGAGAGAGAGAGAGAGAGAGAGAGAGAGAGAGAGAGAAAGAGAGAGACACTTCTGCCTGGACTTTCAAAACCAATATCATCATCTTGTTCTTCCATCACTAGCTTCAACACTGGATGATTTCCATAATCCACGAGTTCAGGTGAGTAAAGATACTACTAATGAGTAATGATATGTTTTTTTTTATCTTTCGATATGTATTTGTAGATTTCATTGTTGTATCATGTATGCATGTTTTTCAGGCACTGTTCGTACTTTGGAAAGTCAAAATCAGACCACCAACTACGAACCTCCGATCCCATACTCCATGAAAGATACAAACGACGAATATTTACCAAACCTGTGAATCAATTAAATTCCAAGAAAACGAACGTAGTTTCCTCTAATTCCGAGACCGTGAAATGCGAATCTAATGACAATTCAGCGAGCCAAGAACACGAACATCTGAACTCTGATTCAGATTCGTGTGACTGATTTCGGATTCCAATTGCAAAAGTCCGAACGAAATTGTCTACTTGCGAACCAATCAGTGAGACATTCAATTACGAGCGAACCTTTGTTTGAAGTTTAAGGGATTTCGAAATCGAGTTCAGTAGTGCTCAACTTCAGTGAAAAGTGTACATCAGAACTTCTACAACCTTACTTGGATGGGATTGTGGGGAAATTACATGTACTTTTACAAGTATAAATAATTTGTAGTAACCTTAAAAGATATAAATATATGAATACTGAATCATTTTTGTATTTCTAGAATCCAAAACAGATGGTGCAAGAGGGAGCTTTGACTGCTTTGGCATCTGTTGCTGATTCATCTCAGGATTGATCAGGTGAAATGAAATTCCTCTTTTACCCTTTCTTGTCTTTTTACATTTGAAAAAAACCTGCTTAACTTTTTAATAAAAAACAGGTTGCACCAACATTAGTAACACTTCTAAAATTCTATTTCCATGAAGAAGTTAGGAAGGCTGCAGTTTCAGGTGAAATAAAATACCTCTTTTACCCCTGATAACTTTAACTGTTATTTTTTTATTTTCTTTCTGAGTGTTGACTTTTTAGCTATGCCTGAGCTTATTCTTTCAACAAAACTAGCCGTTGAAAAGGGGCAATCTCAGGGTCGCAATGAGTCATATGTAAAACAGTTGTCATAATATATCATACCAGCGTTAGTAGAGGCTCTTCACAAGGTTATTATCGTCATTCCCCCTATTTGTTGACTTTTGTTTGCTCATATGAATCTTTATTTAATGCATTTTGTCTTTTAGGAACCTGAGACTGAAATTTGCTAAAGTATGATTGATTCAATCAAGGAACGTGTACAAATCTGTGGGCCCCTTTTAGATGAAAATCAAGTTAGAAGCATTGTTGAAGAGATCAAACAGGTGATCACTGCCAGCTCAGTAAGAAGAAATGAAAGGGGCGAAATAGTCAAAGCAGAGGACTTTGATGCAGAAGAAGGGGAAATGTTGAAAGAAGAAAATGAACAAGAGGAAGAACTTTTTGATCAAGTATGCTCTTATATTATATAATCTATTTTTTTTATAAATCTGTTTATGTTAATAAATTATTCATAATATTTTCTTTTTTGTTAAATCTAGGTTGGTGATTGTTTGGGGGAAGAGGATGCCACTTGTTCATCTACTTTTGAGTCTCATGTTGATTGGGTATATTTCTAATCTAAATAACTGTTATTATTTACCATTAGTCTTTATCTTTTTGAGAAATGATTCCAAGTCATTATTGTAACATGATGAATTATTTACTTTGGGTCTTAGAGATCAATGAGTTTTGCATCAGTTTTTTTCGGTGCTAAATCCATAATACATTTCAATAACATAATATTAAAGATATCAAAATTAGTTTTGCACTATTTTTAGCCTGTATATTTTGTGAAAACAGTGCTACTACTTAATGATGTGTTGTGTGTTCTATATCACTCTTTATAAGAACTCATATTCAATTAAATAATTAATATTCCTTCTGATAAATGTTAGTCTATTACTTCCTTAGAAAAAGAGTTGGTTTTTGTACACGTCAATGATGCAATCCTTGTAGAGGGAATACCCTTGTCTCCTGCTCTTCAGATACTACAGTCAAGGTTTTTCTTCATGTGTAACTGATTTTATAAAATTCCTTCATTAATATTCTTATGATTTGTAATAACGATACTATACTGTGTTATACCAGATTTGGGATAGCTTTTCTGATGGAACTTGCAAAAGAACTCTCCACCAACACACAGATTATGTTACTTGTCTTGCTTCCTCAGAAAAAAATGTAAGTATTTCTTCCCATTCTTATTGCATGTTCATTCAGACCTTTTGTTGAAAATTTGTCACCTCTTTAGAAGAACTCAATATATACCTTTCATAACAGAACATAATGTAAACAATAAATTGATGATAGCTCTTTTATCTACTGATTCTTATAGAGCAATATTGTTGCATCTGGTGGATTGGGTGGGTGAGGTGTTCATTTGGGATCTTGAAGCTGCAGTTACTCCAGTCACCAAGAATACTGAAACGCCAGCTGTCACTGTTTCTTCAAATGGAAATTCAGTGCCAGTTACAAGTCTACGGGCTGTAAGCTCAAGCAATGTCATTACATCACTCACAAATACACCTCAAGGATATGTTCCCATTTCTGCTAAAGGACATAAAGAGTCTGTTTATGCATTAGCAATGAATGATACTCGAACTCTTCTGTTATCTGGTGGCACAAAAATGGTAGATTCTTCTTTTCAAAACATTCTACCTTGAAAATTCCACCTCATTATTTCAAAAATCTACTCAATTTTATCAGTGAAAATGAAAATTGCTTTTGTATTTGGATAACATTTCTATAATTAAATAGACTTTGTTCTGATACATCATGAATGTTTTTACTAAGAGTAAATTACACGAATGGTCCCTATGGTTTGGGGTAATTTGCATATTTGATGACGTGGCAAAGCATTGTGGAGATGTAGCTCTAAAGTAAGCTTTTTTTTATTCTTTTGTTACTTTAGTATTATTATTTTAAAAAAATTATAATTTTATATCTTGTTACAGATACTATGAAACTTTTCTACCATTGGTGTTGGAGGCATGCAATGACACAAGCACAGATGTTCGCCAAGACAACATAATTTAATATCAAACTATTATCATTTTATTTTTTTTATTTAATTCTAAATAAATATATTTGTCACCTTTCAGGCTGCAGTTTATGGTGTTGGAATTTGTGCAGAATTTGGTGGAGCTTCATTCAGACCTTTTGTTAATGCTAGGATTTACATGTGGGTGTTTCATCTTTTTCTTTTTTCAGTCCTTTTAGTTCATGTTTTACCTTTTCATACCTTTTTTCTACTGATGTAATGACTTCCAGCAACTATTCATTGCATGATGATCAAAATGTTAAAGGCTTGAAAATTGCAACATGACATGTGCATCTGCTCATGAATCTGATCGAGTAGTTCAGGTAGCAGTCAATGTAAGTTTCTTGATTTGTAACATCTTGTATTCAATAAATAGCAATGTACTTTCCATACACATACACATACATAAATAATATATTAATAATACTGTAATGTAGAGTGAATTGGAGAGGGTGCGAATAGCTCTGGAGTTATAAGAGGAAAAGAAAGTTCAAGATGAAAGAGATAAGATGCTACAAATGCAAGTGTTGCATTCTTCATTTCAACGATGGAAGCTGCTAATAAAGGAAATGGAAGAAGCCGCATGAAATAGATTTTTTGTATGAAACACATAGTAGATTAGATAAATGCAAATTTATATATTGTAAGAAATAGAATTATATGACATTAAATTTTATTCAATGGATTGTATTTTTGTATATGGTATTTTATTTCTATTATGATATATTAAATGCAAATTTAATTTAAAAATTAATAAATATATAAAAATATTTTTTTTAAACATTTTAATTTACGATACGCAAAAATGTGTGTCATCTTCATTTCTGACATGGCCTTTCTTGACAGTGGCTTTAATGATACGCATTGCGTGTCATAAATGCACGTCGTAAATGTGCGTCGTCTCTCGTTATGATAGGGCCTTCCTTGATGCGCATTTGCGCGTCGTCTGAGTGTTTTACGACGCGCAATGACCGTCATAAAAGGTTGTTTTTCTAGTAGTGAAATGATTGGTCCATAATCATTCTTACATCCACACAATATTTAGTTAGAATATAATAACCTAAGCATATATATATATATATATATATATATATATATATATATATATATATATATAGAGAGAGAGAGAGAGAGAGAGAACTAGGTTCAAATGATTTCAATAACTACTGTGTGCCTCTAACAACCAATCAGAATTAAGCAAAAATAAATTCAATAATAAATAAGAAAAAAGGTATAATAGTAATCTTGGTTACATTTAATTTTGGTAAATATTTAAAAGATTTAATGTCCTTTAAATTAGGGAAATTAGTTTGTTAACCCTAGAAAACACTCACCATTCGTCCTTAAATTGCTTCTTTAATCTTCACCATCGACTCCTTCATGATACTAGGAGAAGAAACCCACCGTGTCGACCATCATCAACTTGACACAGAATACAAACATGAACCCTAACGGTGCCTAATTCCAATTCAGATTGACCCCTAAACTCTCCACGGTTCGAGCCCCAAACTCTCCAGTATCAATCATCAAGTTTCTAGACCCATGACCATGGATAAATTTCTTTTCCAATCAGTTCGTAAGTTACTTTTTCTTCTAATGAACTCTTTTTTTTATTTAATCGATTTTATGTATTTGGTTTTGGATAAATGATTTTGTGAACGCCATTTCTAAAAAATCGATGATTGCAATATGTTTGGATGTATTTCTTTGCATTTTATTTGAACCAAGCTGGTAAGTTCTTTCCGATTAAGATATCCCAGTTCTGAAAATTCACTAATGGAATTGGATATTCATTCTATTAATTCAAGTTTGGTATAGCTGCATTTGATTTCTGATTATCTCAACATCTATAATCGATTTCTATTGATTTCCTATGATTTCATGAATCTTTCTCTTACTTTCGATGCAATTTCTGGTGTTGTGAAGGTGTTTGGTGTTTAGTACATCCTGTTGAAGGTGTTTGACATTGTATTTCAAGGTAAAGTTAGGAGAATTGGATAATGCACAAAAGGTGGTCAATAAAATGCATAAGAGATGTTTCAAGCCAAATTCACGATAATTGACTAATTCCATATTTAAAACATAGTTTCTAGTAATCTTAGACATGGAATTTGTCATATTCTATGTATTCTGCTATATTCTATGTATTCTTTCAAAATGTATTCTATGTATTCTGTCGTATTCTATGTATTATGCCATATTCTACGAGAATGTATTCTTTCATATAACATGTTTTCTATCAGAATTACTAGTAACATATATTTTATATAATATTTGTTCTCATAGAATGACCAGGCCTTACCTTTCGAATAAGAAACTCTGTATAGAATAAAATGTGTGATAAATGCTTGAGTGTGTACACAAAGTAGTTTATTATTCAACATTAAAAATTAAATTAATTAATTGCATCTGATTTTATAGTTTTATTCTGATAAAATTTACATATAAAGGTTCAATATCTATTACATTCTATCAGAATGGTTGTATTGTGTACTTAAGAATAAATTACACTTCTTTATTGTCTATCATATTCTATGAGAATTTATAGTTTTATTCTTTTATTATGCACATAAGTTAGAATGCTTATGGTGTATGTATAGAAGGTTACTCTTACATATTCGATTTCATGGTAGTTGTTCTCATAAAACTCTCGATTTTAAGGAAGTTATTATCAAAGAATGCATGAAAGGAACATGATGATCAAGTGCTTGAAGGTTGGATGATGACATGTGAAATAAAGATGAATAATGGTCAATGATTTTCACAAAAGAAAGCACTGACAAAATAATTTACAATATAATGATAAGACTATAGGTTATAGTATATTTTGATAGAATATATAGTTAGAATAATCTACAAATTGTGTTTCTTTTGTTATTAGTGAGTGTTTCATTATGATAGAATACTATATTAAGATTTTTATTTTTTAAGAATGTGATGACAAAAATTGAACTTGTATCACAAAATTTGTTAATGTTAGAAAGTTCATTCAATAAAAAATGTTGTTATTTCATTTGAAGAATGATATGATCTGATATTCTCGTAGAATATAACATTCTAAGAAAATGACATTCTGACAGAATAAATTCGGTTATTATAAAAAATACGTTAGAATAAATATTGAATTACTTTAAAAAAATCATATTTTGAAAAGTAGGAGAACTAATGATCCCTAAATTTCCGAAAATTTTGTTTTTTAAATACAGTTAGTTGTCCAAAATACCTTTATGCTAAAATTTGTGTCATTAATTGGTTACTTTTAACTTTTAATTACTTAATATAAAAACCTTACTTAAATTACCCTAATTGATTGGCTCAGAATCAATTTCACATGCACACAATACTTAGTAAAAACACAATAACCAAAGTATATATATATATATATATATATATATATATATATATATATATATATATATATATATATATATATAGAGAGAGAGAGAGAGAGAGAGAGAAAAGTTCAATATATAACCATTATTAATATGGAACCAAGAAACCAACCTAAAACGTTAGAATTTAGAATGATTAATTGCAAAAGGGTTATAAACTTTTACGATGGACCTATATGTATCTGATTATAACAAAACCCATTTTTTTTTCATTTAATTTTATTAGGCCATGTTTTTATGGAAAAAAATTGAATATACTATTGTTTATGATTTTTCGTCCTTTTTCCATAGAGATCTATATTAATATACAAAAAATATAATTTTTTTCAAAAAAAACCCACTTCATGTATTTGTTTTTTGAAAAGTTAATGCCTATTTTCTATAAAATTTTTTTAATAAATATATCAAAATTCATATTTTTTTGTGCTATTTAAACATAGATTCATATTAATTAAAAAAAAAAACAAAATTTCAGTGTAGATTCACATTCTGAATGTGCTCAAATTCACATTGTGAATCTGATCAAATTGAAATATTTAAAATTCAGATTCATGCTGTGAATATGAACTGACCGTTTTTTTAATCGATGTTGATGTCAATTAATAGAGGATAAAAAATTAAAAATTTTGGTATAATTAGTTTTTTTAGATAAAAATCAACTTAAATACTAAAAAAAACAACAAAATGAAGTGTGTTTTTTTTCGAAAAAAAATAGTTTGTTTTTTTATATATCAACATGGATCTCTATAGAAAGATGATGAAAAATCATGAACTACGATATATTCGATTTTTTCCAATAAAAGACGTATCTTAAAAAATTGAAACAAAAAAAAGATGTGAGTTTTTTTTGATAAATATGTGACTTTTATGGTATAACTTGGTGTATGAGTGTCCAATGTACAAGTATAAATCCATTTATTTGGCCGTTGATCGCTTTAAATTTCGACGTTCACGATTGGTTCATTGATTCCTTGTTAATAGTGATTCTCTATTGAGTCTCACTATATACTTATATACCTCTAAAATTTCAACTAAAATTTTCATTTTTGATACACTTAAAACTATGCCATATTTCTCAAAAACCCATAATTGTTTCAAATGTCAAACACAATCCACAAAATAAATTATAGTATCCCAGAATCCTCAAACATAGTCTTGAACGGATGTATACAATCAAACAGACGTCTTCCCGCGATCTTGAGAAGTACCTAAACACATAACACATAACAATGTAAGCACGAAGTTTAGTGAGTTCCCCAAAATAGCACATATACAAATAATAAGCCGCTCATGACTATAACTCGGCATGTACCCTACGGTGCCATGCGTCTCGGTGAAGACCCTCCAGTCTCACGGCTCGGTGTGGACCCTCCAGTCATGTGTCTCAGTGAGGACCCTCCGGTCTCACATCTCAGGTTTGACACTCCAGTCCTATATCTTAGTGAAGACCCTCCAGTCTTACAACTCGGGTTGGACCCTCCGATCCGATCTCAATAAAACATAGAATAACATAACATATATCACAATGACAAGATGCATAATATCACATAACTCAATATAAGCACATAGGACCCTCCGGTCCATAAGTCAAATAAGACCCTCCGGTCACTTGGTATTACCATTCAGGTAAGTATAGTGTCACAACTATCATTTTTGCTAGGAAATTCTACTCTTATACAATCATTCAACTAGTACAATAATTGGTACTCTAAGCGAATATCATACTCTATGCTCATTCAAATACATCTCTCATGTTCAACAAAGAGTTGAAACTCTAAATATTCCGATTCAAGGCTATTATGGTCTAGGACATTCTTATTGGACCTAATGGGCCAATAAGTATCCAAACCGACTATTTTGGGGCCCAGGAACCCTAAATGGTCTCTAATTGGACCCACTTCTATAAAACCTAGCATTTTGGGCCATTTTGGGTCCAAAATAAATTAGTTTACCTTTAATGGGTCTTATTGGGCCATAACAACTCCAATTAACCCTAATGGACCATAAAACCCATTCTTTATACTATTTGGGTCGTGAACTACCTTAAAGGCCCAATGGGCCGAAAGTATTCTTAAACTTCATAAAAATCGAGCAAAGCCAAGATTGAGCCCAAATCACTTCAACTCCTTTCTCCTAGTCCAAATTCTTGGCCCAAGGTGTTTACTAGACAAAAAACAGAAGAAATGAGAAATTATGAGCAAGTGCCAAATCAATATTGCATGGTGGTGACCCATGCACCAAAACCCGACATACAACAAGGTAAGATCTCATATAACTAGGCAATCCTTCTCTCTTCCTCTCCCCTCTTCAAAACTCACGGCCATAAGGCCTCCTCACCATTATTCTTACTTTCTAAAACTCTCACAAGAAGTCTCTTAAGAACTCTCCTACATTTTCCCTCTAAATTCTCGAGTTTTGGTGTAGTTTCAAGAGGATCTTCACCTAGATCATCATCTTTGGTAAGTTTTTGCATAGATCTATGATTTAACTTCTTGATCTCTTTAAAGATCTCCTCTTACATCCATATTTTTGTGGTTCATTTTCTTTGAACAATCTAAGTTCAAGATCTACTCAAGAAAGCTTGCTAGGATCAAAATCTTCTTCCACTTCTTCACCAAAACCGATCCATCACCCCAAGGTGAGTTCATACCCCCTATTTTCGATTTTACTTGGTTTTTGGGGGAGAATACAAGTCTTATGTGTAGATCTATGTGTATATGCATGATTATGTGTGTTTTCTTGAACCATTTGGTGATTTTGTGTTGTTTACTTCATAAAACTAAAAATATGCTAAGAACATGAAGTTTGTCTCTTGGATCTTCATAAAAACCATGATAAAATGTGTGTTATCACCTATAATACATGTAAACTAGTAGATCTAGGGTTTATACACTTTAAATAGCTAAAATGAGTCTTGTGTTCTAAGATCTATAAATGAAATTCCTAAAACAGCCCTTGATAGAAAAGTTTTGGGTCCAATCTCGGACTGTTTTTACCCTCTTAATGGAAGTATTTTTCAAAACTGTTTTACATGGATAAAGTTCAGATTTGTACCTTTAAAATGACTACTCTCACATTTTCATACGATTTGTCTACAATTTTTGGAGAATTTTACAAAACTGCCTATCATATTTGAAATAATTTCGGACCAGCCTGTGAAGGTCAGCAATTTCACACTTGTTAGAAGCCATTAAAAATTATGAGAAAAATTGTGAACAAAGCAGACGAAATTTCCAAAATTCCAGAGCTTACGGATCCAAATTTTGACTTACGATGATTTTTCTACAAATTTTCCAATAACTAGGTCGAAAAAGCCCAAAACCAGAAAAATGTGTATTTCCACAAAAATCAAGCCAAAAATGATATTTTGAGAAAAATTGGTTTAAAATGTTATTTTTTTTACCACAAACTAGTCATCAACACAAGTTTTGAACAAAATGGAGACTAAAATGTTATTCTTACAAAAATTGGGCCTTAATTGTAAATTGTTGGCTTATTGGGCCAAGAACGTCATTTTTACAAAAAGTGGGCTTTTTATATCAACTTTGTAAATAATCAAGCTAAAATAAACAAAATAATAGCAAACGGGTTAAAAACGATATTCATATCCTTATTGGGCCTGGAAATAATATACATCTTCAATGGGCCTTAGTGTCATTTTACATGTATATTGGGCCTAGGATAGACATTTATATTCCTTTGAGCCTGGAAATAATAGACACGTATAGTGGGCCTTAGTGGTCCACTTACATGTTTATTGGGTCTGAGAATGAGTTTTATATGTGTTCTTCTTTCTTTTGCTATTTTAGTGAATACTTGAACCAAAACCAACGATAACTAACAAACGGATTATTTTGATCATTTTCTAGATTATTGGGCCTTAGTGATCCATTTTTATGTGTGATAGGTCCTGTATACTATTTATATGTTATTTGGGCCTCATTGACCCATTAACATGTGCGATGGACCTTGGATACTATTTGTGTGCTATTTGGGCCTATGAATACCTTACATGTGAAATGGGCCTTAGTTGTCCTTTCATATATATATATTTCGGGCCCATGTTATATAATTTCATCCCAATTTGGGCCTTTAAATGATTTGCATGTTTAGCGATGCCTTAGTGGTTCACTTACATGGTTCATTGGGTCTGGAATGAGATTATACCTTTCTTCGCGTAAATTCGATTAAGGATCTAGTGAGTTTTGTCGGTTGGCACCTATTAAGTGTACGATCGTAGCCTGTAGTTATAACTAGAGTCTCTTGGAGGGAGAGCGGGGATTTGTGTATAGATCTATACGGCGATGACACCCCACACCTGAGCTGTTTGCTACAGTTAGACTAACTCAATCTAGGGTGATGAAAACCTTATAATCAAAATCAAAACCGGCGTCCAACAACGCTAAGATAGGTGAAATTGTCATTATTTAGTATGGTTATGACGACTCACTTAGAGGATATAATGTTATGAAGTTTACGGAAGACCTTTCTCTTTTCTCTTGGATTACTCGGAAACATTCTCATATTGGTACTTAACCTCGGGGGTTGGTATGTCAACTTTCTCTTTTACAGACAACATCGGGTTGTCTGGGAACATTCTCTTTACATGCTCTTCACATTCTCTCTACATTCTCTTTACCCTTTTAGTCAAATAAACAAAAATACACATGTATTAATACAAGATTTGACACAAACATACTAAACTGTTTGCAGAAAATATCGGATTTTCTGGTGGTTTTCAAAGTTATACAAATCATTTTCACAAACATGCATATGAACTCACCAACACTATATATGTTGACATTTTTCAAAATAACTTGTATTCTCAGGAAACCGTATTGTGTTATATTTTGTTTCATCATACTCTTACTATTTTGGCATGTAATATTCAAATACAATACTCGATGTAAACAATGAATGTTGTTATATTACATGTGTGATAATGATGATGTTATGTTTCAATTATATTCACTGTAATGATATTTCAAGATGAAGTCACGCATAAGCCCCCGGACGTTTCCGCCGTCTGGTTCTGGGGTGTGACAGATTGGTATCAGAGCATTGTTTATAGTGAACTAGCATATCTAATCATACAGGATATGCAACTATAAATACAATGGGACTAGACAACTCTGAACATAATAATTAAAATACATACCTATGTGTGCATTTTATAATAATAACACAACAAGAATAGTAAAAGTCTTTGGAGGATTTGAACATCGCTATTAAACTCGGGTAGTTATGTAGTCGTATTGGGGGTGAATGTAGCCTGATCAACTACATTCATTCAAAATAAGACCAACATGTGTTCGGGAATAATTGTGATGGACAATGAATCAAAAACTTACCATTTAATTATCCAAAGAGCTTATAGAACCAAACCTAAACAAAATTAAATTACTATAGAAGTAATTGGTATGCTATTTGTTTCTAGTATTTATACCCCTTCGTGCAATACACTATAGACGAGTATCATTAGCCAGGAAACCCCTATCTCCCTAGTCAGGGAATAGCAGGGTGGCTCAACTCAGAGGAAGAACTAGAGGAGGAATACGGAGTAGAACTTGCAGATGGACCCGCCGAGTCAATAGTGGACCTCGAAGAGGTCCTCATGAATTTATCTTGAATCGGGATCTTTTGGCTCAACTTTATCCCAGTTTTGCCGAGGGAGCAACCCCATTTTTCACCTTGAATTGGTCAAAATATGCGGACTTTCTTACTTTTCGTGGAGGATTAGACCCAGTAACTGGAGGTCTATGGCTAACTGGTACGACACACCATCAAAGAGCCAGAGGGAAATGGTGATCATGACTTGGATGCAGAATCTGACGTCATCAATCCTCCATGTAAAGCCAGAGTACTGACTTATCGTTTGGGCCCTGGTGGCCCTATGCCCCCTTGGGCACACGATATTTGGAGATAGAGTTACCAGCAGGGGATACGACCACACTACGGTAGGAACCGAGGTCTCTTCGATCTTAGTCATAGAGGACCAGCTGACCGGGCCCTCCCAGTCATGGTCCAGCGCACTCGAGGTATTGATAACCGAGCTCAGGACACCCCAAATCGAATGGAACAAATGCGGTTTACTATTGAGAGAGATGAGAGACATAAACAGGAAGTGAACAGAGACCCCCAAGCAAGACGGTTAGTTTGGGAGGTACGACTACAAGATACCGAGCAACAAGTAGCTCGTCTCCGAGGTGCATCCACTTCATCGGCACCCCCACCAGACACTTTCCGCCACAATTAGGATCAACCTTTTCTTTGTCCCCCCTACTATCCGATATGAATCTCTTTCGTGTACTAATGAAATGATTATGTGCTATCTTTATTTCATGTTATTGCATAAATTCAATTATATGCACAACCGAACCCTCGAAACCGCTAGATACTTAAGGATCTCGAAACCAAAACAACCTATATACTCTAAGGATAGATGTAACAATCGTGCCAAATTTGTGATTACCTGCTTCCGTAAATACATCATAGGTATGTAGATGGAAACAATGAGAAACATATGACGAGACGCAAAATTTATAGAGTACAACCAGGAATGACGATCATTACTTACGATCTGGCTTATCAACATGCAGCAGGAAAATGCCATCCCGCAGGAATAACAAGTGCACCCGCGAGACACCGCTCCTGCAGATGGACTCTACTATATTCCAAGCTGATGTAACAATGGCAGTTCCCGCTGCTATGGCACAAATCAACGCAAACAAAACCAATGGAGGCGGAAATAGCATTGACAACTCCAGCTGAAGGAACAAACATGGAAACCAACAAGTGACAGCTTATCAAGGAACTCCTAACCCCAAGCTTAAGAGCAGGAAGCGGAAGTGTGGAAGTAAGAGAAAGGGACAACCCACTCAAAGGTTCTCAAAGAAACAACATGTTGCTGCTGTTCATGCAACAATGACACATATCACACCAACATCAGCGAGACCATATGCTGGAAGCCTTCCAAAATGCAACCAATGCAATTTCCATCATAACGGAGCCTGTCGAGAGCTGCATTATAAGAAATGCAACCGAAAGAATCACACCACCAAATACTGTAGATCTTATCCATGCCATAATCTTCCGCCAAATGAAAACAACAACAATCGCAACAACCTTAAAAACAACACCAATGATGAGACCAGTCACACTTGCTATGGGTGTGGAGGAACCAGTCACTTCAGGTGCAATTGCCCCAAGACTAACAATCAAGGAGTAGAAGGATCAAAAAAGGTCCTGACCTTGGGTCAAGGCGAAGCAGTCGAAGACCCGACAGTTGTTACTGGTATGTTCCCACTTAACAACTCTTTCACTTAACTCTTATTCAATAGTGAAGCTGAGCGAAGCTTCATTAGTAACAAATTCAAACACTTACTAAAACAACAACCCCAGAAGCTAAACGAAGCCTTCACGGTGGAGATGGCTAATGGGAAAACCGAATCAACCTACGATATTTATATAGGGTACACCTTAACACTAAACAACCATTCATTTCATATAAATTTAATGCCAGTAAATATTAGGAGTTTTGATGTGATAATCAGCATGGTTGGGTTAAGCCCCCACCGTGCTGATACTGTGTGTCGCGAGAGGGCCGTTTGCCTTCACCTTCCCAATCACGAAACTCTAATAATCCATGGTGATAAACCTGGCGCCAATCCTCTTCCTATCTCGTGCATCAAGGCACATAAGTGCCTGCACCAGAAGAACTACGTTTTCCTAACTCATGTTATGGACAAGACCAAGGAAGAAGTAAGCATACAAAGTATTCAGGTAGCATGTGATTTTCTGAATGTATTTCCCGAAGAACGTCCAGGAATACCTCCAGAAAGACAGGTCGAATTTCAAATCGACCTAATACTGAGAACCACATCAATTGCCAATTCACCCTATATGTTGACTCCCGCCGAAAATTCGCAAGTTATCCAATCAATTGAGAAGAATTGTTGTGCAAACGATTCATCGGACCAAGCGTCTCACCCTAGAGAGCTTCGGTATTGCTCTTCAAGAAGACGGATCCTTCAGAATGTGCATCGATTTTAGGAAATTGAATAAGCTCACTACCAAAAACCGATACCCACTTCCTCGGACTGACGTCCTATTTGGCCAAGCTCCAAGGAGCTAGTTGCTTCTCTAAAATAGATCTAAGATCCGGTTACCATCAGCTCCGAGTCCGAGAAAAGGACATTCCAAAAACTGCTTTCCGAACTCGTCGCGACCATTTCAAATTAATTGTGATACCCTTCGGTCTAATGAATGCTCCCACGGTATTCATGGACCCTACGAACCGAGTTATCCCAACCATTCCTACTCAGCATTTTTAATTATTTTCATCGATAACATACTCATCTGCTCACGAAGCAAGAACAAAACACTGTCAACATCTACGACCAGCTTTGAAAGTATCAAAGTCGGAGAATATCGCGAAGAAAACACTACATGGATGGATAAAACTCTCGAAGTTGAAGGACGAAGCTTATAGTTAGGCGTGTTGAGTCGGGTGCTATCCGGGAGATCGTCAACAGGTTAACCCAATCTGCCCATTTCCTGTTAATACATAAATCAAACAAGATGGAAAGATTAACATGGACCTATATCAAAGAGATTGTTAGACTCCATGAAATATCAGTATCTATTATCTTGGATCGGGATAACGGAATTACTTCAAGATTTTGACAGTCACTTCAGAAGGCTATGGGAATATAGCTAGACACGAGCGTCGTTTACCACCCTCAAACCAATAGCCAAAGCGAACGGACCATTCAACCACTCGAAGTCATGCTCCAATTCTAGGAGTTTGAATTCAAAAAGTCATGGGATACCCAGTTGCCTTTGATTGAATTCTCATACCATAACGGCTATCACATGAGCATCAAGGTTGCTCCTTTCGAGGCTCTTTATGGTCATAAATGCAGATCACTCGTCAGTACTCTCACCGGACTAGAAAACCATTCGCGAAACGATAGAGAAGATAATCCAAATCGGAACTCAACTTCAAGCATCACGAGACAGACATAAGAATTATGCTGACAAATGACGAAAACCTCTGGAATTCCAAGTCAGAGGTCGAGCACTATTGAAAGTCTTTCCCTAGAAAGGAATGATTCGCTTTAGGAAACAGAAAACTGAACCAACGATACATTGGACCGTTCGAGATTCTTACCCGGATTGGTCCAATGGCTTATAGACTGCAGCTGCTTGTAGAGCTCAAGAACATACACCCCGTGTTCCACGTTTCAAATTTGAAAAAGTGTTTATCCGATGAAACTCTCGTGATACCTTTAAAAGAGATTGAAGTAAACAAGAATCTCATGTTCGTCGAAGAACCAATTGAAATCATGGATAGAGAAGTGAAGCATGCGAAGCAGAGCCACATTCTAATTATGGAGGTTTGATGGAGCACCAAGTGCGGACCGGAATTCACATGTGAACGCGAAGACCAAATGAAGCAGGGTAGATAGTGTCTGATGTTAGGCCCGGGTTTAGGCCATGGAAAGGATTCCAGGATCGTAATGAGAGTTCGGAACCCCTAAGGGGATAGAACAGTATGATCGGGAAGGATTCCCTGGAAGGGTAGTTGGAATGATGTATGATAGTTGAGCAGACCGGATAGACTGAAGGCCGGAAGGCGTACCAGTCAGGTCGAAGGCTCGGGAGAACGGTCCAGACAGGCTGAAGGCCCAGAGAGGCGGTCCAGACATGCTGAAGGTTCTGAGAACGGTCCAGACAGGCTGAAGGCCCAGGAGGGCGGTCCAGACATGCTGAAGGTTACGGGAGTGGTCCAAATAGGCTGAAGGCCTGGAGGGGCGGTCCAGCCATGCTAAAGACTCTGCACGCGTTTGTGGATCAGTATGAGGAGAATGAGGAAATGCATCGCCAGGGAGTGATGATTGATATGGTCTTGCCCCAAGTGTTGATCAAGTTAGTGGAAATCAGTACATGGACTCGAGAGTCCTTGCAAGCACACTCAGAGCATGTGCGTTGCACGGAGTAGCGGTTACTCTACAAGGGATAGTGTAGAGTGGGGTGTGTACACCATGACACTTGTCTAAAGTGGCAAGGTTGGCAAGTAGATTACTTGGATAAGGAAAGGGGAAGATATGTAACTCCGGGAGTGAGTGTTGGTTCACGGAAGTGGAAGCAGTAGTGAGAATGGATTATCGAGAGTATTTCAATTATGGTTGTTGAAGCGCTATGATAATACTAGTGGTATAGAAGCACATCCAGATTGGGTGTCTGTTGAGTTTGCGGACCGGAATTCACATGTGAACGCGAAGACCAAATGAAGTAGGGTAGATAGTGTCTGATGTTAGGCCCGGGTTTAGGCCATGGAAAGGATTCCGGGATCGGAATGAGAGTTCGGAACCCCTAAGGGGATAGAACAATATGATCGGGAAGGATTCCCTGGAAGGGTAGTTGGAATGATGTATGATAGTTGATCAGACCGGATAGACTGAAGGCCGGAAGGCGTACGAGTCAGGTCGAAAGCTCGGGAGAACGATCCAGACAGGCTGAAGGCCCAGAGAGGCGGTCCAGACAAGCTGAAGGTTCTGAGAACGGTCCATACAGGCTGAAGGCCTAGAGAGGTGTTCCAGACATGCTGAAGGTTCTAAGAACGGTCCAGACAGGCTGAAGGCCCAGGAGGATGGTCCAGACATGCTGAAGGTTCCGAGAGTGGTCCAGATAGGCTGAAGGCCTGGAGGGGCGGTCCAACCATGCTGAAGACTCTGTATGCGTTTGTGGATCGGTATGAGGAGAATGAGGAAATGCGTCGCCATGGAATGATGATTGATATGGTCTGGCCCCAAGTATTGATCAAGTTAGTGGAAAACAGTGCATGGACTCGATAGTCCTTGCAAGCACACTTAGAGCATGTGCGATGCACGGAGAAGCGGTTACTCTACAAGGGATAGTGTAGAGTGGGGTGTGTACACCCTGGCACTTGTCTAAAGTGGAAAGGTTGGCAAGTAGATTCCTTGGATAAGGAAAGGGGAAGATATGTAACTCCAGGAGTGAGTCTTGGTTCACGGAAGTGGAAGCAGTAGTGAGAATGGATGATCGAGAGTATTTCAATTATGTTTGTTGAAGCGTTGTGATAATACCAGTGGTATGGAAGCACATCCGGATTGGGTGTCTGTTGAGGTTACGGATGAATTTCCGATGGTATAGAACCTGAGGAGTTCGGAAGGGAGGCAAGGATGGAGCCTTGGATTTTCAGTATGGTTGTGATCAGGGGGTTATGTATGTAGCGGTAACTCATCCTGGGGATGTTGGAGGTATCGTCAGTGTGTCGGGTTTTTCCAGCCCAAGGATATTAGACCAGGTTCAGCACGTGTATGTGATTGCGGAGGAGAGCTCATGGGAGTTGCTCATGAGCTGAACGATGTGTCATCTTGTCAGCACGAAAAGAAAAGAGTTGGATTCGAAAAGGGATAGCAGTTGGTACCGGGTCAGGACCCGGTGGTTCAGGGTGATATCTATCTTGTATGAGACAAGTGATTATGTGTTTTGGAAGGATGGAAGTATCATCGGGTGGTCATTGGTCGATAAGTGTGGTTATCAGAAAAAGAAGTCGGTGGCCGGCTTGAAGCAATTGTCGCGACTCTGTGAGAAGGAGTTAGACTTTATAGGGGTTTGGTAACAGTGTTTGGAGGAACCTGGGTCGGTTGATTCCAGTAGATGCGTTCTGGGAATAGGATCTGGAATTGTGTGCTGCAGCAGGCTTCGAGGACGAAGCCTAATTTTAGTGGGGGAGAATTGTAACATCCCAGAAATTCAAAAGTAAAGTTGAAGGGCTAAAAGTGTAAATAAGAAGGTCGACTCGGCGAGTCGAGTCGTGTTACGGGTTGCGTGTTAAGTAACCAACTCGGCGAGTCGCATGGGTGGACTCGGCGAGTTGGTGCTGTATGGAGAAAATCCTAATCCCAGGGGTTGAGCCCTATATAAAGAACATAATACCCTCTCCCTAGCCTCTTTACCCTCCCTTGAGTTCCAGAAGCCCTAATAGACGTGAGTGAGAGATTAGAGCACATTTTAGAGCTTGGATAAGTGGATTAGGAAGAAAATCTTGAAGAGTAAAGGGGTTGCAGCTAGGAAAGGACATAGATCCGAGGTCAACTTCAGTGGGAGCTTGCATTGGAGGTAATAGATCTGTTCTTGAGCTTTTGTACGGCTAGATCTATCAATTGTGGGGTTTTTGGAGCATAAATGAGGTCCATCTCGAGTTTGGTGTAAGATCTGAGGTTGCTACCTCAGATCTAGGCTTGTAATGACCCATGGAGTCATATAGTCTATGCCCAAGAGTTGCTGGTGAAGTTCCTTTGTCCCAAACCCTAGCGCTAGAGTGTTTTATGCTTAGATCTCTTTGGATTCACGTAAAGTTTGCTACTTTACGTGATGGGAGGGTTGTAGAAGAGTAGATCTATAGATTGGAGCCCCTTCATGGCTTAAAAAGCCACTGTATAGATTAAGAACTAGAGGTACTCGGCGAGTCACATGGGTGTACTCGGCGAGTTGCATGAAGACAGGCAGGAACTCGGCGAGTTGCAAGAACAACTCGACGAGTCTGTTGAAGATTGCCTTGGACTTGGCGAGTTTGTTCTTGGACTCGGCGAGTCTGGTCATGGAACCCCAACCGATTCTGGTTAAGTCGCGAATCGGTGATTCGAGGGACGACTCGGTGTGTTGAACAGGAAAGGACTCGGAGATCCTTGAACTCGGCGAGTCTTAGGGCGACTCGGCGAGTTGGGTCGCGATATGGGAGTTTTCAGAACATGGGGACTCGACGAGTCAGCGGGCTGACTCGGCGAGTAGAGTCAGTCAAGAAGTTGACTTTGACTGAGGACTTTGACTTTGACCAGTTGACTTCCAGGGGTATTTTGGTAATTATTGGTATCTACTGAGTTCAGTCTTTTGGTATTATCAGTGGTGGAGTTCGTGCCAGAGGTTGGAGCAGCGTGATCTTATCTTTTCAGTCAGCAGTTGTGAGGTGAGTTATCCTCATTATATCGACAGTGTCTAAGGCACAAATGCAGGCCCTTTATCGGATTGTAATCCGGGTTTCGTTGTTATGTTTTTGCTTTGCTATGTTTGCATCCTGGTAGTTAGGATGGTATATGTTAGAGACCTGGTTAAGGTCGGTATCCTGGTATATAGGATGTATATGTTAGAGACCTGGTTAAGGTCGACATCCTGGTATATAGGATGATGCTATGTTAGTGACCAGTTAGGTCGGTATCCTGGTTTGAATATGCTATGTATGTGATCTGCTAGATCGATTGATTGGTGATTAATTGTTATATGATTATATGTTTATGTACACATGTTTGTTGGTTTGGGGAAAGGGTTGAGGCAGGTCCTGCTATGTGCAGTAGGCCAAGACACCCTGGGCGGACCGGGTAGACTGCAGGCCCGGGCCGGGCAAATCTAGTCTGGCCAAAGGCCCAGCGAGCGGTCCGGATAGGATGTAGGCCCCTCGGGGGCGGACCAGACGTGCCGAGGCTCGGAGAGTGGACCAAGTGGGTTGAAGGCTCGGTGCGGGTGGACCAACCACACTGCAGACTTAATGTATATGGCTAGACTCTAAGGGTGGACCAGGTGGACTGAAGGCCCGGTGCGGTGGACCAGTCACACAGTAGACCCGAAGTGCATGGCTGTTCTGTGTTCTATTATGATATGACATGTTATGTGTATGGTATATGTGGTTGGTATTTTGGGGGTATCTCACTAAGCTTTCGGGCTTACAGTTGTGGTTTAATGTTTTTTCAGGTACTTCAGGAGACCGTGGCAAGGCAAAGGCGTGATCGTACCGCTCCTCATGTTCTTGTTTTTTGATATGGTTCTAGGAATACTCTGATAATAAATGTATTGAAAACCTTTTTGTAATAACTTAATGAAACTGGGTGGTTTTTGAAAAGTTTAAATTGGCTTGGATTTTTAGAGTGTTACAAGTTGGTATCAGAGCCTTGGTTTGAGTGAATTGGAGAAACATTCGTGTGACTCCAGTCTCAAATCAAGGAGAGTTTTCAAAAGAGAATTTAAAATGGTTTTAAAAAATGATTAAAGGAGGACGCGGAGGTACGATCAGCCGGAGCCAATAAGTAGCCCCAAAATACCATACAAGTTATTTGTTTATGAGATATGATAGAACAACATGCTAGTACTAGGCTAGGGATCTTCAGGAATTGCATGACAGAATTTCCTAATTATATGATGCCTGCTAGCCTAGGGTTTCCTTATATGAAGTTGACATCATTACTGTAGATATTTAGTGTATGCATCACAGTTGTTCATAACTAAGATCTTATAGCCTGAGAATGTTGATTTGGCTTTATGTTATGTTCTTGTCTGATTGGGAGCTTAGGGTAGGATTGAATATTCGAAAGTCTATAGGGTCTAGCGTTATGTATGGCTTTCATACACTTGTGCTGCAGGAGTTGGTGGAAGTTTCATGGTCGGGTGAGTTGTGGGACCGGTAGGTCAGTATGAGATATTTAGTATTCCTCTAGGATTGAGGATTCGTTGCTTGTTATGTATGTTCATCTCTAGGGTGTTGTGGTGATACTTGATATAAATATGGGTAGGTGTGGCAGGTAGTATGGGCCCGTACTACTGAAAGCACAGGACCCATACGCGTATCAAGGAAGTCACAACCCCTAGGTTTGGGTTGGGGGTTCATCCCCGGGTTAGTGGGAAGTATCTGATGTTTTGTGGTGTTTTTCAGTATGGTGGTTACGAGGCATGCTGGGAGTGGATCCGGGTCGGGATCGGGAGCAGGAGAGGGCAGTCAGGGTGGATCGGTGCCACCCGAGGTCATCGGTCAGATGAGTACGGATGAGTTGGACGCTAGGATTCGTGACATCCTGCATGATGAGGTTGCTGCTATGTTCCGGGGTGAGCTGTCGGAACTGTTTGGGTCGATCAAGACCGCTATGGTCGAGTATTTTGATGGGAGCTATCCAGCTCTTATAGAGACGGTTGTCGCGGCGGCTACAGCGGCTGCAACAGCGGCAGGGGGAGGAGCCAGTAGAGGTTTTCAGTATCGGGACTTTGATACTACGAAGCCCCTACCTTCGATGGAGTTCAGGATTCGATTGTCGCTATGAGATGGTTGTCAGACGTGGAGGGGTGTTTCTTCACGTGTTCATGCCCTGCTGATCAGAGAGTGAGGTGTGTTCTGAGCCTGTTGAGGCTCGGGGCGAAGGATTGGCGGAGATTGACTACGGGGTCATATTCGGATGCACAGCAGGCTGCGGTTTCTTGGGATCAGTTTCGGGAGATGTTCAGCACTCGTTCTGTTCCACGGGTTGAGAGAGAGAGGTTGGCTCAGGAGTTCTTAGAGCTGAAACAGGATACATAATCATTGACGGAGATCACCACGATGTTCACTAAGAGGGCGATGTTTTGCCCGGAGTTTGCTTCGGAGCAAGCTCAAATGTCCCGATAGCTGAGTATGCTCAAGAGGGATATTAGGCAGTTTGTGTCTATGCAGAGGTGTGAGACCATGCTGGAGTTGCAGGAGGCCGCCCGGTGGCGTGAGTTGGAGATTGAGTTGCGGTTGAGAGAGCAGAGGCAGGCCCCGACACTGTCGCAGCCGGTGCCGAAATGGTCCAAGACCGTTGACACTAGGTTGGGAGATCAGAGCATCCGCACTTGCGGGAAGTGCGGGAAGGGTCACACCGGAGTTTGTAGGTCCAGTGGTGTGTGCCGCAAGTGCGGGAGAGAGGGGCATTATGTGAGGGATTGTTGTCAGTCAGCTCCAGTTCAGGATGTGAGGATCTTTTATCAGTGCCATCAGGTTGGTCACATGAGGGCCAACTGTCCACAGCTTGCGGCAGGACCGGTGCAGGCTCCAGCACCGACCACTTTGAGGATTATGGGTGGAGGTCAGGGTGGAGCAGAGCCCCCGAGGGCTCAGGGGCGTGCTTTCAGCTTATAGCAGAGGAGGTCAGGGCAGAGCCGGATGCAGTTTCGGGTACGTTTCCTTCTTGATATCTTGTTATCTTATGGTTGTTATGGAGTACTATATGGTTGTTATGGTTGTTATGGAGTACTATATTTGGTAGTCTTGTTCGCATAATTTATGGTATTGTATTTGTTCAATCTTTCGGGTTTATGGTATTATTGAGGAGTCGGTAGTTAGGGGTTGAAATCAGTTAGCATCCAAGGGATTGATGGTCAGATTTTGGTGGATTGATCTTGTTGTCGGGTACAGTAATTGCAACTTGAGAAGTGTTCAGCTAAGAGTCGAACTCCCTTAGAGTTCGAGATGTGCGATGTCGGATAAGTGATTTTGTGGAGGTTGCTCGTTTTGATTCAGTTCAAGTAAAAGAGAATTTGTTGAGTAAGAATGTTTAAGTGATGCCGGTTGGGTCACCAGTGGTTGGTAGTCAATGCTCTAAGTGGGGAGAATTGGAAAGTTCTCAAGAGGATTGACAAGTATTTGAGGTTGATTAGCTGTTCGGAAGTCGGCGGTGTTTCAGTCAGCCAAGATTGTGCGCTGGTATGAGTAAGTAGAAGACTAGTGGGGGCAGGGAGCAGACCATGGATTCAGGGTAGATAGTGCCTGATGTTAGGCCCGGGTTTAGGCCATGGAAAGGATTCCGGGATCGGAATGAGAGTTCGGAAACCCTAAGGGGCTAGAACAGTATGTTCGGGAAGGATTCCCTGGAAGGGTAGTTGGAATGATGTATGATAGTTGAGCAGACCAGATAGACTGAAGGTCAGAAGGCATACCAGTCAGGTCGAAGGCTCGGGAAAACGGTCCAAACAGGCTGAAGGCCCAGAGAGGCAGTCCAGACATGCTGAAGGTTATGAGAGTGGTCCAGACAGGCTGAAGGCCCAGAGAGGCGGTCCAGATATGCTGAAGGTTCTAAGAACGGTCCAGACAGGCTGAAGACCCAGGAGGACGGTCCAGACATGCTGAAGGTTCCGAGAGTGGTCCAGATAGGCTGAAGGCCTGGAGGGGCGGTACAGCCATGCTGAAGACTCAGTACGCGTTTGTGGATCGGTATGAGGAGAATGAGGAAATGCGTCGCCATGGAATGATGATTGATATAGTATGGCCCCAAGTATTGATCAAGTTAGTGGAAAACAGTGCATGGACTCGAGAGTCCTTGCAAGCACACTCAAAGCATGTGCGATGCACGGAGTAGCGGTTACTCTACAAGGGATAGTGTAGAGTGGGGTGTGTACACCCTGGCACTTGTCTAAAGTGGCAAGGTTGGCAAGTAGATTCCTTGGATAATGAAAGGGGAAGATATGTAACTCCGGGAGTGAGTGTTGGTTCACGGAAGTGAGTGTTGGTTCACGGAAGTGGAAGCAGTAGTGAGAATGGATGATCGAGAGTATTTCAATTATGGTTGTTGAAGCACTGTGATAATACCAGTGGTATGGAAGTACATACGGATTGGGTGTCTGTTGAGGTTGCGGATGAATTTCCGGTGGTATAGAACCTGAGGAGTTCGGAAGGGAGGCAAGGATGGAGCCTTGGATTTTCAGTAGGGTTGTGATCAGGGGGTTATGTATGTAGCGGTAACTCATCCTGGGGATGTTGGAGGTATCGTCAGTGTGTCGGGTTTTTCCAGCCCGAGGATGTTAGAGCAGGTTCAACACGTGTATGTGATTACGGAGGAGAGCTCATGGGAGTTGCTCAGGAGCTGAAGGATGTGTCATCTTGTCAGCACGAAAAGAAAAGAGTTGGATTCGAAAAGGGATAGCAGTTGGTACCGGGTCAGGACCCGGTGGTTCAGGGTGATATCTATCTTGTATGAGACAAGTGATTATGTGTTTTGGAAGGATGGAAGTATCATCGGGTGGTCATTGGTTGATAAGTGTGGTTATCAGAAAAAGAAGTCGGTGGCCGGCTTGAAGCAATTTTCGTGACTCTGTGAGAAGGAGATAGACTTTATAGGGGTTTGGTAACAGTGTTTGGAGGAACCTTGTTCGGTTGATTCTAGTAGATGCGTTGTGGAAATAGTATCTGGAATTGTGTGCTGCAGCAGGCTTCGAGGAAGAAGCCTAATTTAACTGGGGGAGAATTGTAAAATCCCGGAAATTCAAAAGTAAAGTTGAAGGGCTAAAAGTGTAAATAAGAAGGTCGACTCGGCGAGTCGATGGATAGACTCTGCGATTCGAGTCGCGTGTTAAGTGACCAACTCGGCGAGTCGCATGGGTGGACTCGGTGAGTTGGTGCTGTATGGAGAAAATCCTAATCCCGGGGGTTGAGCCCGATATAAAGAACATAATACCCTCTCCCCAACCTCTTTACCCTCCCTTAAGTTCCAGAAACCCTAATAGACGTGAGTGAGAGATTGGAGAACATCTTGGAGCTTGGATAAGTGGATTAGGAAGGAAATCTTGAAGAGCAAAGGGGTTGTAGCAAGGAAAGGACATAGATCCGAGGTCTACTTCAGTGGGAGCTTGCATTGGAGGTAATAGATCTGTTCTTGAGCTTTTGTACGGCTAGATCTATCAATTGTGGGGTTTTTGGAGCATAAATGAGGTCCATCTCGAGTTTGGTGTAAGATCTGAGGTTGCTACCTAAGATCTAGGCTTGTAATGACCCAAGCAGTCATAAAGTCTATGCCCAAGAGTTTTTGGTGAAGTTCCTTTGTCCCAAACCCTAGCCCTAGAGTGTTTTATGCTTAGATCTCTTTGGATTCACGTAAAGTTTGCTACTTTACGTGATGGGTGGGTTGTAGAAGAGTAGATCTATAGATTGGAGCCCCTGCATGGCTTAAAAATCCACTATATGGATTAAGAACTAGAGGTACTCGGTGAGTCACATGGTTGACTCGGCGAGTTGCATGAAGACAGGCAGGAACTCGGCGAGTTGGAAGAACAACTCGACGAGTCTGTTGAAGATTTCCTTGGACTTGGCGAGTTTGTTCTTGGACTCGGCGAGTCTGGTCATGGAACCCAAACCTCTTCTAGTTAAGTCACGAATCGGTGAGTTGAGGGACGACTCGGTGTGTTGAACAGGAAAGGACTCAGAGATCCTTGAACTCGGAGAGTCTTGGGGCGACTCGACGAGTTAGGTCGTGATATGGGAGTTTTCAGAACATTGGGACTCGACAAATCAGCGGGCTGACTCGGCGAGTAGAGTCAGTCAGGAAGTTGACTTTGACTGAGGACTTTGACTTTGACCAGTTGACTTCTAGGGGTATTTTGGTAATTATTGGTATCTATTGAGATCAGTCTTTTGGTATTATCAGTGGTGAAGTTCGTGCCGGAGGTTGGAGCAGTGTGATCTTATCTTTTCAGTCAGCAGTTGATAGGTGAGTTATCCTCACTATATCGGCAGGGTCTAAGGCACCAAGGCCGGCCCTTTATCGGATTGTAATCCGGGTGTCACTGTTATGTTTTTGCTATGCTATGTTTGCATCCTGGTAGTTAGGATGGTAGATGTTAGAGACCTGGTTAAGGTCGGTATCCTGGTATATAGGATGTATATGTTAGAGACTGGGTTAAGGTCGGCATCCTGGTATATAGGATGATGCTATGTTAGTGACCGGTTAGGTCGGTATCCTGGTTAGAATATGCTATGTATGTGATCTGCTAGATCGGTTGATTGGTGATTAATTGTTATATGATTATATGTTTATGTGCACATGTTTGTTGGTTTGGGGAAAGGGTTGAGGCAGGTCCTGCTGTGTGCCGTAGGCCAAGACACCCTGGGCGGACCGGGTAGACTGCAGGCCCGGGCCGGGAAAATCTAGTCAGGCCGAAGGCCCAGCGAGCGGTCCGGATAGACTGTAAGCCCCTCGAGGGCGGAACAGATGTGCCGAGGCTTGGAGAGTGGACCAGGTGGGTTGAAGGCCCGGTGCGGGCGGACCAACCACACTGCAGACTCAATGTATATGGCTAGACTCGGAGGGTGGACCAGGTGGACTGAAGGCCCGATGCGGCGGACCAGTCACACAGTAGACCCGATGTGCATGGCTGTTCTGTGTTCTGTTATGATATAGCATGTTATGTGTATGGTATATGTGGTTGGTATTTTCGGGGTATCTCACTAAGCTTTCAGGCTTACAGTTGTGGTTTAATGTATTTTCAGGTACTTCAGGAGACCGTGGCAAGGCGAAGGCGTGGTCGTACCGCTGCTCATGTACTTGTTTTATGATCTGGTTCTAGGAATACTTTGATAAGAAATGCATTGAAAACCTTTTTTTAATAACTTAATGAAACTGGGTGGTTTTTGAAAGTTTAAATTGGCTTGGATTTTTAGTGTGTTACATCAGGTTGTGTGGGAACATTCTCTTTACATGCTCTTCACATTCTCTCTACATTCTCCTTACCCTTTTAGTCAAATAAACAAAAACACACATGCATTAATACAAGAACTGACACAAACATACTAAACAGTTTGCTGAAAATATCGGATTTTCTGGTGGTTTTCAAAGTTATACAAATCATTTTCACAAACATGCTTATGAACTCACCAACATTATGTATGTTGACGTTTTTCAAAATAACTTGTATTCTCAGGAAACCGTTGAAGCAGGATGAACGAAACAAACTAATTGGTATTGTGTTATTTTTTGTTTCATCATACTCTTACTATTTTGTCATGTAATATTCAAATACAATACTCGATGTAAACAATGAATGTTGTTATATTACATGTGTGATAATGATGATGTTATGTTTCAATTATATTCACTGTAATGATATTTCAAGATAAAGTCACAAACAAGCCCCCGGACGTTTCCGCCGTCTGGTTCTGGGGTGTGACAGATTGGTATCAGAGCATTGTTTATAGTGAACTAGCATATCTAATCCTACATGATATGCAACTATAAATACAATGGGACAAAACAACTTTGAATGTAATAATTAAAATACATACCTATGTGTGCATTTTAGAATAATAACACAACAAGAACCGTAAAAGTCTTTGGAGGATTTGAACATCGCTATTAAACTCGGGCAGTTATGTAGTCGTATTGGGGGTGAATGTAGCATGATCAACTACATTCATTCAAAATAAGAACAACATGTGTTCGGGAGTAATTCTTATGGACAATGAATCAAAAACTTACCATTTAATTATCCAAAGATCTTATAGAACCAAACCTAAACAAAATTAAATTACTATAGAAGTAACTGGTATGCTATTTGTTTCTAGTTTTTATACCCCTTCGTGCAATACACTGTAGAAGAGTATCAGTTACCAGGAAACCCCTATCTCCCTAGTCAGGGAATAGCAGGGTGGCTCAACTCAGAGGAAGAACCAGAGGAGGAATACGGAGTAGAACTTGCAGATGGACCCGCCGAGTCAATAGTGGACCTCGAACTCCTTAGAAAGATATCTAACAAAAGATGTTTCAGTCTCATGACATACTCAAGTGACTCAATAACCAATAGATGGATGGGAGAAAACCGTAAAACCCCTTAGAAAGAGATCTAACAAAAGAAATGATCAAGATGGTAGCTTTTTACCTCCAAATAGAAGCTAACACTGAAGACACTGGATCCAAATGCCTCTCCTTGATCCAATATGTGTTGTTCTCCAAATCTCCTTCCAAAAATGCACAAGAACACTCAAATTAGTCTCTCTCTCTCTCTCTCTCTCTCTCTCTCTCTCTTTCTCTCTCTCACAATGAGTGGAACTGGTCTAGGGTTTCTCATAGAGCTCTAAGGTGACAAGGGAAGCGGATACGAAGGCTTAAGGTCCTTTAAATAGGACACAAACCCTAAAAATTAGGGTTTTTTCACTCATCACCTACTCATCGAGTTGGGGTCCTCCAACTCGTCGAGTAGACTCTAAAAATCATGCGGCCATTAACTCTTTTACTCAGCGAGTTGGGGCATCCAACTCGTTGAGTTCCTCTGAAATAAAGAATGTAAATAATTAAATATTATACTTGGGAGTTGGGATGTTACAATCATTAAAGTTTTTAACAAAATCATTATATCTATAATCCTTAACAGGTTCTTTAACATTTTCTTGTCTAACACTAAAAATCTGAGTAAGGCTTGAACAATCTCTCTCTCTCTCTCTCTCTCTCTCTCGCTCTCTCTCTCTCTCTCTGTGTTTCTTGGGTATGTTATTTATTAATTTTATGAAAAAAGAAGAATGGTTTTGGGAAGAAGTTGACATCGCGATGCTACCAATTTTTTTTCACGACATGTGCCAGTGCATTAAGTACACAAAGATGTTAAGTGGTTCGTGGCGCGATGCCGCCATCAGCCCAAAATCCTAGGTCTTAGGTTTTAAACCATATTTAAAGAAACTAACTCATAGGGTTTTCTCTTTTATTAGCCTTTATCCTTCAGAAACCTGATCAAGAAACCGTAGCCTCCTTCCATGTATTTATGAACTTTAGTGCCATTTTAGTGAAGCTTGAAAAAAAAGGAAAAGTGTATTTGGTGCAAAGGAAGCTAGATCCAAAGAGAATCATCTTTCTTATTCTCTTATTTTGCTCTATAAGTATTAAAGTTTGCACATTTGTGGTTCTTTTCTTTTACATCTAGAGTTTTAGTCATTTTGGTCCCTTTTGCTATGATATTGTAACGTCGCAAAAATTAAGACTAAATATTTTGATTTTTAAATTTGTAGTTGCAATGAAATCGAGATTGAATAACAAGATCAGAGCAAAGAATGATTGATGAACACAAGAAGTAAATATAATATGTTGGGCTCTGATTATCTTTCAACGAGTACAAAGAGAATAGAAAAAATTACATGAATAAGCAAAAGCAAAGTTCTTATCTACTCTAGTACACTTCCGTATTTATTGGAAAGATGAAAGCGAACAAAAAATACAAGGGACTGATACATTGAGATTCGAAACATATATGCCCTTGTAATAAAGTTACAAACTAACGAAACATTAAAATGACATTCGACCCCTCACAACTAAATTCGACTTCTACATTCTCCCCCTTTGTGAGCAGTGACGAATCAGTTCATTAAAACTTTCATAGCTTGATGAATTATCCTTCGGATCTCAGCATACCAGTTGACAATCTTACGAATATCAGCCTTCTCTTTATCGTTGTTTTTGTCACAGCTATTCATCTGGACAAAGAGATTAGTATAATGAGATGTTGTATATCTTTCTACATCACAAACCTGAAACAAGAATTTTGAATTGTTGCCCTTCTTGTTTTTCTCCACAAAATCAATTCCTAAAGGTTTCAAGGTAATCTCTCCATCTTCAATCTTATTCATATTTTCCTTTGTCATCAGCATGGTTTGAGGAATTTCGACTTCTTTTCCTAAAACTTTAGCCAACTCAACATCAGTTAAGGCTAATGACCCAAAATAACCTTTCATGAATACTTTTAAGTGACCTAATCCATTCAAGAAATCTTCCTTGTTTGTCACTTGAAGTTTAGAAATATCTAACACTTCATAATTAATGCCACAACCAAAAGATGATGAAGATTCATCAATAGGCAATCGGCAACAGAAAAGTCGAACGTAACATTATTTGCTTGAACAACATGAAACCTATAGTTCTGTAACATGCCTTCGAATAAAATGCCCTTTTCAATGCCAAGAACTCTTGTTATCTTGACCAACGAATATACCTCCTCCTCCTTCTTTCCCAACACAACATGAAAACAAAACTTCATGTGCATGTACTCAGACTTATTCTTATACTAATCAGCAACTTCGATATGTTCTTCCAGAAACATCATTCTATTCAAAGGAAAATCGAACTGATTCATCAGTGAGTTTATAGTATCAAAGCTTCTTCTAGGCACCTTCTCAAAATCATGCATCTCCCCGGAAATAGTCAAGGCTTCAAGATATTCATAATGATAAAGCTTTATCGGATCACCTTTGTCAAGACCAGGAAGATCATTTTCATATTGTCAAAGTATACTCTGGACTTGTCTTTATTTCTCCATTTCAGCTTCCTGAGCAGCTTTCCTTTCTTCTTTAGACAAGTCATTACTTATGACTTATGCCTTTTCCTTTTTCTTTCTCTTGTTCACTTTGATTAGCTTTGACGAACTACACTCTCCTCCAGTAGTTCCAATAACAATGCCATTTGAGATAGGCCTTGTTGTTGTTATTGTTGATGAAGTTACAGTCGAAGTTTTTGGTAGAAAAATTGGAATTTGAGTAGTCAAGACTCTTCCAACCACTTTCGCATCCCCATTAACACCTCCAGAACCCGCTTCTCCTTTATTTCCACTCCCACTGCCAACATTTCTTCTTTCTCCCCCTTGCACACCTGTGCTCACAGACGGGGCATTTGTTGGCATAAAATTGACAATTTTCGCAAGTGGAGCCAATTCTTTGTGAATTGTGGACTCTAACATGCAGGAGAAACAATAGAAGACTTCGAAAAATCATACTTCAACAAAAGATCTTTTAACTCTTTCAGTAATTTTTCAACACTCCCAAAGCTATTAGCATCAACCTCTGCTTTCAAATCAAGTTTCACCCCCAAGGAAGTATAAAGCTCAACTGCTTTGGCCATAGCACCAACAATTATATCTACCTTATTGTGAAGAGTAGAATAATTGTGATCTAAAGCAGCTATCTCCTTCGTCATGTCTTCTCTTAATTCTAGAACTTTGAGATTGACATTCTCACGAACAGTCTTCACATCTTGAACAAAAAGAATATGGCAAGACTTGGCAGTTTCTTTCAATTCACGAATCACACTATGGAAAGAATCAAGTTTGGATTTGATTCTTAAATCAGCAGACTCTTCCATGTGATTAAGCTTATCTAAAATACAATGCTCTTGGGCTTGCAACATTACATCAACATTAAAAGTAGATATTGAATTTTTATCTCCACCATCAACTTGCAATTGAAGTAACGAATTCAACTTCCTATTTAAAATCTTAAACTACTTTCCTGACATCAACATATGATCAGTATTGTTTTCATCCTCAGAATTAACTGAATTTCAACAAATGAACCCATACAACCACCATCATCCATATCATCATCATTACGAGTTTGTGGTTCTTTAAGGTATTGGGAAGGATACAAAGAGGTAATCGGTTGTTGGATAGTGTTGTCAAAAGTAGAAGAATGAGAAACCGAAGGATGTTGAGATGTATTGAGAGCAATATATGGTATTAAAGAAACAGTGATGTCAAGAACAGAAGTAGGAAGTGATGAAAATATAACAAAAGTAGTAGTACCTTGAGCTTCATTATGTCAAATTCCTTCACCCATAGTAACATTTATATCCGTATCAGATACATTTGTAGTGATGTTTGAAGTTCATACCTCCTCATGAAATGACTCAGTATTCGAAACTTCGGGTGGTATGACCGTTGTCTGCTTAGGAGTTGATTGCTTTGGTTGTTCACCGTGATTAATGGTTGTGTCCACTATAGAAGTTTCCACATTGCCTTCAAGATTCCCAGTCTCCTCGAAAAACGATTGAATTAGAGAATCCCTCACTAGTGAAATATGACCCATTGGCGCAATGAGTGGTGTTTTAAGAATCACCTCTTCATTAGTAGAATATTCATGCAATACCAACTTCCTATGATTCTTTTGTTTCTTGGAAATCTTCTTTGTCAAATCATATTCTCTCCATTTCTTCGTTTGTGGAGAAACAGAAATAGGGATCTCACGAATGAGAACACCCTTTCGACTAATCTGTGGCTTTCGGACAAAGGAAGGTGAAAAAGTAGCAAGCCTTTTTGGAGAATGGAGAGGTTTGTGTGCTATCTTTTTGAGTCATTTGAGAACACTAGTCTTCGAAGGTACCACATCTGTCAGAGGATCAACAGTTTAAGTACCAACAAGCTTTGAAATTTTCTTCGAAGCTTTAACAACGAGATCAACTTTCAAAGGGCTTGACTGAATTTCCTTCTTAGACCCTCTTCTATTTTTCGAATAACATTCGACTGAAGAATCCAACAATTTTCCTGTCTCAATTGAAGGATTAATCGTTGATAAGTATTCAACATGAATTGGATTTATAGGATCCACTTTTTGAAGCATCGCATCAGGAATATGAGCCACAGTTGGAAAAACATCAAGATCATCCTCCACTGACTTTAGATAATGATAGGTAGCAAAATCTGCCAATTCATCAGAGTCAGAAACCTGAATCCCCTCCTTCGTGTAAATGAACTCGAATATTAAGCTCCAGTATCGAGCACATGATATCCCATCAACAACATTCGTGTTCTTTATACTTTTGAGAAATTCCTTCCATAACTGAGTTCCATAGTCCACTTGTAAATCATAGTAGGTTCCAACAACCATGGCATATACCTCCAATCGCCCTTTGTCTAACCCTACTGTCCTTCCGCTTAGACAACGAAGATAGATTCCAAACATAAAGTTCCAAAGACAGGCTAAGCCAAACTTATTGAAGTCACTAATCTTGGTTAGAACAGGTTGATGAACCATCTCATTAAACATGTGAATGATTTGGGCATTGTTTACTTTAGAGAAAGGTTCAACATTGGGAATATTCAGAATTTGAGCAAAAAGTTTCTTGGATAACCTGAGTTTCTTGCCATTCGTGAGTTGAAAGGTAACAATTTGCATTGTCTTGCTGTAAATTGCAGTTGAACCAACAAGTGTCAACCAGGTACGAGGAACTGCAAATGATCGGAACATAGCAGTTGATAATACTAAATTCTGAAGAGCAACAATGAGCATTCAGAACCCCTCTAGATAAGCATCAACATCATCATGAACTCGATAATTGGTGCTTTGAATCTTCATGATTGGATGAGAGGTAATATCTTCAGTAGTTTGGGATTGAGTGGTTGCCATTGTTAGGGTTTTGAAGTTTTCGAAGAAACCAGAGAGAATAAAAGGAACAAATTGCTTGTGAACTTTGAGTAGGCATAAAATTGGACTTGAACCTCTAAATCCCTTATTATAGTTGATTAGAATTTTTGAATTTGAAGTGGTTTCTGCATTAAATGTGGTTGACGTGTATCCTTGAAAACTGCACCAGTCACTAGAAAAGTAGCCACGTCTGATAAAGTGATCAACACTTTTTCCCTTGAAACCTGGATTGGAGTAGAAATTGTCACATTAAACAGGATTTTAACTTGACCCAAGAGAATGAGAACCGTCACCAACCTTCGGCATGAAGGTTAAGCTCTTTCTCTTTTGGGTTTGAGAAGCGAAGTCATATGCCAAACTTGCGAAATCATCAGTTTGAGTTGGTATTACTCAGAACCTCAAGGATTTCATGAGTGCAATGTGTGCCAAAGAAAAATATAAGAAGCAAAGTAAGAAATTTTTGGTTCTGTGATGTCAAAAATATTTCGACTCAATTGTAGTTGGATCCCAGGAAAAGATCACTTCGTTATTCATCAAGAAAGATGACTAACAGCTTGTGTGGTTTCCTATGAATTACAATAGAATACTTATAGAGAAGTATCGAAGGGCCTCTTTTATCAGGTTTCGAAGGTGGTTGAAGATTTTGTTACAAAGCACATCTAAACATAAGAGTGACAAGTTGTATTTGACCAGTGTAGTCAATGACAAGTAGCTTTGGAAAATTTATTAAGTAACAAATATTGAGAATGAAACTCATACGGAAATTATATTCTCTAACCAACATTATTCCTTAATCATGTTGGGTAACAAATGTCGTGGGTTTTGAACATTTGATCACGATTACTACAAAATAAAGAATATGATTTTGAGTATCGAAAAATAGGTACTTAAATAACAGTTTCGTTAAAATCTGGAACTAAGTTCCCCGTCATTTCCTTATTTTTCGAAAATTTGGGTTTCACTTCCATCACAATCTCATGATGTTCGATCATAAACAAGAGTTTTGATATGTCTAGATCTTGATTGGTTTATACCAGAAATCTCTTGGACATATGTCATAGCATGTGATCGTGAAAGAACTTTAGGATGCAAAAGGTTGGTTTAGAGATTCGAAAGTACCACTGCTCTTTTTGGACCAAGAAGACAACTCTAAACACAGTTGAGTAGAGTATGGTAGCTCAACGACTAATGGGAATATAGCCTAGTTTGGAAGAATCCTCAGAATGAGAATTCATTAATGCTTCGAAACCCATTGAGTCTTGGAGGCTTGGGTCGACATGCTACAACATGCTTCTAGGGACATCCTAAGTAGGACATAGTTCGAAAATATACATCTCCCTTAAGTAGCAAGCATGAACCTCTAAAAATCTTCGCTAATACTTGCACCTAAAAATATTAACAAAAACAAAACAATTTTTTTTTTCTGATTTTAGAGTTTTTGAATGAAAATAACAAAAATAACGAAAAATCTTTTTGCTAATTTTGATATTTGAAAATTAAAAACACGAACGAAAATATTTTTGTTGTTTTTAATTTTTGATAACAAAAGCAAAAGAATTGTACCAGACTAACAGAAATTTGTAACATATCAAAAGTAACAAAAATGTTGAGAAACCGATGAACATGATATTGAAAATGAAGCATGTCGAAGCGTTGACCATGAACAGTTACTGCCATGTTAACAATTTTCGTCCATTTTGCCTTTTTTCATTCTTTCGTAATCTGACCTGGAACATAATTCGCATCCAACATTCCTAATCCATGCATGATCCTCACGAAGGATTTTTCGTCCAATGGTTTTGTAAAACTATCAGCAAGCTAATCAGTAGTTTTTACAAAATGGACTTCGATGTTTCCTTCTTCAACGTGATCTTTGATGAAGTGATAACGAAGAGCAATATGCTTTGTTTTTGAATGTTGCATAGGGTTGAGGCAAATGCGAATGACACTTTGTGAATCACAATACAACAGAATTTTCTTCTTGTTGATTGCATAATCACGTAGTTGACTTAGAATACATATGATTTGAGAAGTGCAAGATGCAGCAACCACATATTCCGCTTCTGTCGTGGAAATTGAAACACTTTTTTGTTTCTTCTATTGCCAATTCACAAGCTTCCCATCCAGTAATTGACATATGCTACTTGTGCTTTTGCGATCAAGATTATAACCACCCAAGTTTGCATCAGAAAATGCTTGAATATAGAATCCTATTTTTGAAGAATACCACAATCCTAACGAAGCTGTTCCTTTGAGATAACGAAAAATATTCTTGACTGCAGTGAGATGTGGTTTTGTGGGGTTTGATTGGTACCTAGCACAATTGCACACAGAAAACATGATATCAGGTCGACTTTCCGTAAGTTAAAGTAACGAACCTATCATGCTTCGATACAAAGTGATATCCACAACATGTTTATCTAACGAAGGAATTAATTTTGTTCCAACATCCATTGGTACTAAGCTTTGTGTTATTCATCATGCCAAACTTTTCAAGCAGATTTCATGTATACTTCTCTTGATTGATGAATATTCCTTCTCTGCTTTGATGAATATTTAACCCTAGAAAGTTGTTGACTTTTCCCATCATGGTCATTTCAAATTGACTTTTCATTAAATTTTCGAAATCTCTTGACAAAGTAGGGTCAGTAGAGCCAAAAATAATATCATTAACATAAATTTGAACAAGCATTAAATGATTCTCAACATTCTTTCGAAAAAGAGTGGGATCAGCTTATCCTTGTTTAAATTTCAATTGTTTTAAGAAATTGGTAAGAGTAGCATAACAGGATCTTAATGCTTATTTTAACCCATAAACAACTTTATCTATGATATAACAATGATCAGGATATTCTTCTTTAATAAAAACTGGCGGTTGTTCAACATACACAGACTCTTCGAGTTCACCATTGAGAAACACACACTCTACATCCATCTAGTAGACATCAAAATCCTTGTGCGCTGCATAGGCAAACAATATTGGAACAACCTCGAGTCTAGCGACAGGGGCGAAGGTTCCTTATAGTCTATACCTTCTTGTTGCGAATAACATTTAACTACAAGCGTAGCTTTATTCCATACAACATTACCATCTTTATCAGTTTTGTTTTTAAAGATCCATTTTAATCCCACAATTAAAGCATCATTTGGTTTGGGAATTAATCTCCATACCTTGTTTCTTTCAAATTCAACAAGTTCAGATTGCATAGAAATAACCCAATCAGGACGTTCCATTTGACTGATTTAGGTTGAATTTTCAAAATAAAAACATTGAACATCCAAAATTCTTGATTTACATTAAGCACCTCATTCTTTGAACCTAATTGAGCTATTGTAAGCACTCCTTCATGTGGATCACCTAAAACTTGTTCTTTAGGACGACTTTTAATCCATTTATCCATTGGAGGATATGCATGATCAAATTCCAATGGTGCATCTTGGAACATTTCTTCAGTTTTAGATACTTCACCTACATTCGAAATATTATCATTGATATCATGAAAAACATCAGTTTGATCATTTGAAACATTTGTATTATTTCCAACTTGCTCCCCTCAACAATTGGATTAATATTTTGATGCTCCCCCTCAACATCAACATTCATTCTTTCTCTCTCCCCTCGAAAGTATGCTCCTCTGCAACTTGAACATTCGTCATATCTGGCATACTTTTGTTATTTGTGAAAGAATTTGTTGATGACAACAAATCATTGTTATCATGTGTAAGAGTGGAATCATCCGAATGTTTCAATGCTTCTTGCATATGATTATCATCAGCATTAACTTCGACATCAATGGCGTGATCTGGAACACCAAAAATCAAATCATAATCAAAATCTAATGAATTCAAAGATTGAGATTCATTATTTGATTCTTCATTATTGGTTGTTGTACAAATATTTTATCAACTTGTTTAACATAATAATCATCAAAAGTGAGACCAAATGTTTCTTCGATTTTTTTGGATCATTTGTTTAACACCCTATAAGAAACCGAATTGTGCGAATATCCCAAAGATATTCCTTCATCAGCTTTTGGCTGAAACTTCGAAAGATGATCCTTAAGATTCATGATAAAGCACCTGCATCCAAAAACATGAAAAAATTTAACATTTGGTTTATGGTTGTTGATAATTTCATAAGGAGTGATGTTAAAACAACGATAAATAAATGATCTGTTTTGAGTAAAAAAAAGCAATAGACACTGCTTCAGCCCAAAGATATTGAGGAAGATTTGCATATGTGAGCATCGTTCGTGTAGATTCACAAAGTGAACGATTTCGTATTTCTACAACACCATTCTGTTGAGGAGTGTAAGGTAAAGAGAAATTACGCGAAATTGCTTTGTCTGTTAAGAATGAATCAAGAACAATGTTCATGAATTCAGAGCCATTGTCACCCTTGATCTTTTGGACCTTTTTCTTCAAACTTAGTTCAATGTGCTTGATGAAGTCTTTCAATGCTTGAGTTGTTTTGTACTTGAGTCTTAGAAAATATACCCATGTGAATCTTGAAAAATCATCAACAATGACTAATATGTATATCTTTTTGTTGAGTGTCTCAACAGTTGAGGGACCACATAGATTAATGTGAAGTGATTCCAAAAGCTCAACAATCTCCGAATCAATCACAATAGGATGACCTTGTTTGTGCTGTTTTCATTGTTCGCAAGTTGCACACAAAGTATCATTATAAAATTTTAACACAGGTAAATCTCTTACCAACTCTTGTACCACCAATTTACTTAAATTTCGAAAATTCAAATGTGATAATCGTCTATGCCAAAGCCAGCTAACGTCAGATGAAGCTTTTGAAAGTAAGCAAACCGAGGGAATCCCAACAATTGGATGGATGTCAAGAGTAAACATGTTGCCTTTTCGTTTGGATTTAAGCAAGATTGCCTTTGTTTCAATGTTTGAAATCAAACTGCATTCTTCATTAAACACCACTTGATTGTGAGTATACACAACAAGTTGCAAAACATTTATCAAGTTATGTTGAAAACCTTCGACATATGCAAATCTGTTAACTGTGAAATTCCCATTTGTGACTTTTTCGTATCCTCGAACATGGAATTTGTTGTTATTGCCAAACTTCACTACTCCAACATTCTCTGAAGTTCTATAATCACAAAGATTCTCCTTTCGACCAGTCATGTGACGAGAGCAACCACTATCAATATACCATTTATCATCGTATTGCTCTTCACTCATAACCTAAAAGTAATGAAAGCTTCCCAAGGCTGTTTGGGTCCTTGGTTATTAGTTTGAAAAATACTATGAAACAAAGATGCTTTGATCCAATTATGAACTTTAGACTTGAGACTATCAACTATGTCTACTTCGTTAGTTAAAGGCACATAAAAGTAAGTATTTGTTGGTCTAAAATTGTCATTAAAATTTTCTTTTTTCTTCTCAGCTTGTTTCTCGATGACCTTTACCTTTGGATGAGCTTTCCATTGTTTGATAGGAATATACTACTCTTGTGAAGATGAAATTCCTTTCGATGATTCATTCAAATACTTCTTGTACTCCTCCTTGATCATTTTTTAAGAAAATTCCGATGATTGAAATGTCTTTCCTGTACCTTCCAACCAATGATTGATATTCTTCACATTTGTTTTTCCTTTAACAAATGAAGATTTTATTGATTATTTCGAGGGTGGATTTGGAAAAGGAGTTTGATCACACTTGTAAGATTCAAACTTTCATCCATGAACATGTAACTTCTTGTAGTGTCTTGTTTCATTTCATGTTGAAACATGAGGAGTATAATGATTTTGATAACCAACATTTTTCTTTGAAAAACCTTTTGAGAGTTCAAGAATTGATTTGGATGTGAAACCTAATGATAATTGTTTTGTTCATTTGATTGAAAATCACTTCGTTAAAAATTATTTGTTGAAAATCTTTGAGTTGATGAATTCTTATGAAAACTAATTGATTGTTCATTTTTCACATAATTCTCATGATAAGATGTTTAAACATTATAGTTTGGGTTTGATTTCGATCGTACTCCTTGTTTATAAAAGAATCATTTTGAGATGTTTGAGGAAACGAATTCTTTGAAGGTTGAGTAGGATTTGGCTTATTTACTGGTTTCTTTTCAAAAGAAGTCTGAACACAGTTATACATTTTCTTTTTAGAATATTTGTTAAGAAAAACATTTTATCTCTTTCGTGACTCAATGTTATGCCAAAAAAAATTCTTTCGTGCTTGTCTCTTTGAAATTTTGTTTTCTTTCGAATCTTTGTCTACTTTATCTTTAAAAGCTTGAGAATTAATTTTGACAGTTTGAGAGATGATTTCATCCTTCTTTGAAACTTATTTTGATTTTTCAGATTTTTCAACCCAAACTCATTTTGATTTTTAGTAACTTTGACATTTCTTTGTTTTTCAACTTCAGATTTGTCAGTTTTAACAGTCCAGGTTTGACTTGGTTTTTGACGTTGAAAAGTGTAATAGTTTTTGGTAAGGTTGTTTTCAACGGTACTTTGATTCGAAAAGAATCCTTCCTTTGAAGCTTTCTTATTATCCTCTTCAACTAGTTTGTTTATTTCGGGTTTTATACTTTCTCCATTACTCGTTGTAACAAATACTTGATTTGGAAAAAGGACATTATCCGAACACTTAAAGTTTGGATAAACCACAGAATTGGGTTCAAGATAGTGAGAACCTTTTTATTGCATGACTTTTTCGAATTCCTTTGTCTCTTCATATGCTTGATCTTCAATGATGCGAGGTATGATGTATTATTTCAAAACTTTTGGAACATTTGTCTCTGTTGACACTTTTTCATCATCGTCACCATCTAATTGACTATTTTCGACAGTTACATGGTCATGATCAACAACATTCGAAGTTGAAGGTTGGTCATTCTCAATCTTAACCTCAGAATCATTACATTTTTCTTTGCCTTTATCCATAGAAGCAACATTAATGATAGACAAATAAGAACAATCAATAACTTCCTCCTCTTCAATTTCACTAGTATTGTCAGAATCATCTTTAATATCAGCGTAACTGTTTTGAAGATCATTTTTCGAATTCTTAGTTCTTTTCAAAATCTTAATTTGTTCGTCCTTGTTCAAGGTGTCATTTACAATATCAACTAATTCATTAACATTAAAAAAATTCATCATTTTTTACTAGTCCATATTCATATCTATTATATGGAACTTTATCAAAATCAGCAATTGTTTGTTCACAATCATAGGAAATATAATCAATTTTCTCCCTTTCGAATGCTAAAAAGGGCAAAAGTTTCCTATGTTGTTCTTTCCTAATGTCTGAAGAATGACGCAAAGCTGTTAATTTTCCGTACAATCTTTTGGCGGGGTTACAATAGATATTTTGTTGTTTTAAAAAAAGCTTAACATCTGCATTAAGACGGTCCCTTCACACATCAAATTTGTGACTTACATATCTAAGTATTCAATTTTTATTTTCTTCAAATCTAACACCTTCTGGATTTCTAAGAGTTGAGTATTTGACTTCTTAGCCTCATTACTAGCAAAAATAAGCAAATCATTAACGTAAGTAACGGCTGCAACAAACTCAGATAAAATCAAATCATATGTACTTGAAGGAATATTAAAACATTGTAAAAGAGAACGTACCTGAGAAGTCATTGGAGATTTATGCGAATATGTTGTCACAAAACACTTCCCAGTTATATTTTTTTCCTATCCTTCCTCATGCACAGCAAACATCGCCCCGTGTGTAGTGTTTCACATCTCTTCATCGTCCGAGTCTGACGACCAAATTTGGTATGTGCCATCTTCGTCATCTACTCCCTTGGCCACCAAATACAAACCCTTTGCTTTTGCACGAACTTCCTCCAACCTTTCCATGCAATAACCTTCATCTTTCACTTTTTTCTTCTTCACATCAAGCTTTCAAAGCATGCAATCAGATACCATATGATTCGCCCCATTGCAATACTAGCAGTCGAATCCAACATCGCCTTTAATCTTTTTCTCTTTCTTTTCCTCTTTATGACGAACTTCCTTCTTTTCTTCCTTCTTCTCATCACCTCCAGTTTTCCTAACAGCACTTCCTTTCACTTCACTACTTTTTGACCTTACATTGAATGGCTTCTTAAAGAATTTCTTTACTTGGTTGTTAGAGTAAAATGCAACAACCTCATCATCAGAATTTACAATCAGACCCTCATCATCCGAACCTTCATTCTCATCAGCTTCTCTCTCTTCTTCCCTTCCACTTACTTTCGAAACCAAAGCTAGCGGACCTCCCAGACTAATCGTCGCTTCTTCAGAAATTTCATTAACTTTGGATTCATGAGTTTTCAATAGATTGTACAAATCATTCAACCAAAAATTATCAAAACTTTGTTAAGTTTTCACCAAGAAACTCACGTTTTGCCATTCCTTGAGAAGCCCCGTAACAAATGTGAGATTAAACTCCATTGTTGACCTAGTGATTTCATATCGACAACACTTTTAAATTATCTCATCTAGTCGATCGTAGTACAATTCGATAGATTCTCCATCCTTTTGTTTCAATTCTCTTAATTTAACCAAACAATTTGTCACTAGATTAGTTTTTGTCTTTGCATTCCCTTGAAACTTTTCCTTTAGAGTATTCCAGATGTCTTTAGTAGTTTTACAACTACGAACGTAATTGTAAACAACAAGAGGTAGAGCACCTCTGGGTTCTCTCATGCACTTCTTATCATTCTTTGCTAATATTTCAACGATCTCTTGGACATTTTCATTATTGGAAGAAGTTCCAATATTATGAACAACAGGAGGTGGACGACCATCACCGAGAATACACTTCCATAACTCTTCATCGATTCCATTTAAGTAATCTTCCATCCAATCTGCCTACTGATCATAATACTCGGGTATTAGCATCATAATTTTAGTTGATGAACCAATAAGAGGAGAATAAGACGTCATCGTGTTCATGTTGAAGTTCGCCATTGAAGAGCAGACAGAATTTGAGTAAACCTTAAATTTGGATTTGATCAAACAGATAAAACTCTTGATAATCACCAATAGAACGCTCGATTTAGAAATTATACGCATAATCGACTCACAACAGTAGATCTAAGATGAATTTCTAACACAAAAGAGTGGAAAATTGAAATCAGGAACGAGACTCAAAACGTTTGCAAAATTTAGAAAAACAGATCAATTATGTTTGAATCCTGCTCTAATACCAAATGTAGTTGCAATGAAATCGAGATTGAATAACAAGATCAGAGTAAAGAATGATTGATAAACAAAACAAGTAAATATAATCTGTTTGGCTCTGATCAGCTTTCAATGAGTACAAAGAGAATATACAAGATTACATGAATAAGCAAAAGCAAAGTTCTTATCTACTCTAGTACACTCCCCTTTTTATAGGAAATATGAAAGCAAACAAAAAATACAAGGGACTGATACATTGAGATTTGAAACATATATGCCCTTGTAATAAAGTTTCAAACTAACGAAACATTAAAATTACATTCGACACCTCACAACTAAATTCTACTTCTACAAAATTAACAAAACCATTATCCAAAACAAAATCATAGAAACCATAGTGAATCAGAGTGTATCAATCACATCCAAGTACATCTGAGTAACATGAAATACGGAACAATATGGTGTGTGTACTACAATCATCATGGGCTCTTCCCCTTCAAACCAGAAGTACCTGAAACATAAACTAAAAACCGTAAGCACAAAGCTTAGCCATTTCCCCAAAATATCACTTACCATACATATCAAACATATAATGGGCCCCGCCAGTCATCGAGCCTTGCTCGGAACAAATCTGTTAGTCATTAGGCCCCGCTTGGCATCAGGACCAACCTGATATACGTACAACATATAAAACATGCATAAAAATCATGAAGATAAATAGCATACAATATAATCATCAGGCCTCACCCTGTAAACATATAAACACATCATACATGCAAGAGTCACACATACAACTAGCATCCTAAACATAACAAACCATAGGCTGGAATTGGTGCCTTCGACCCGTTAATGCCTGGTTCCTAGTACATATTTAATTTAATAATTATTCAAGTTGTATGAGCAACTCGACGAATTGGAACCCCCAAACTCATCGAGTAGAGACTGCTTGGACCACGTGATTTTAGAAACCTAGTTGATGAGTTGAGAGGCCTTAACTCGACGAGTAGGCTGGAAGGGGTGAAACCGAAATTTCAGGGTTTTGCACCCTATTTAAGCATCTTAATCCCCTCATGCTAGCCTCATTTCCAGCCTCCAAGTCCCAAACTCTAAATCTCGAAACCCTAATGTATTTGTGAGCCTATGAGCCATTTTTGAGTGAGTTTTTGTGTCTGTTAAAGCTTGTGAAGGAAGGAGAAGCTTGGGGATTCAAGAAGAAGTTAGTAGATCCAGAGGTACCATTTCATTCTCATCATTTCCTGGTAAGCAAGTCTTAAACTTGCTTAGTAACTTCTTAGATCTCCTTATAATCATTTTAATAGTTTTTTGGTCCAAGAAGCATGATCTTTGGGAAATGGACATCCCAAGTGAGTATACCTTTAGATCTAGAACCTTGAAGGGATCTCATCGCATAAAGGTGCAAACTTTATGGCCATTGAATCCCCATGCAAGCTTTAGGATGTCATTTCAGCCTTTAAGCTCCAAAAGGCCATGCATGGAGAGAAAGATGGAAGCTTTACGTGTTCTTGTAGTTTCTAGGGTCCAGATCTCATTTTATATGCCTTAGTTAGGAGTATTGAGGGCGTTTAGATCAACATCTAGGTCTTAAAGAGTTAGGTTTTGAGCTAAAACTATTATGTAAGGCTATTAATGGGTAAAGTTGGAAACTTTACCCTTAAAAGGACATTGTCAGTATAAATGTGAAGTATCAAGCTTAGTTATGAAGAATAGGGGCTTAATCCATTAAGATTAATCAACATACTAAAGAACTTGGCGAGTCCATAGAGGGACTCGACGAGTTAGAACGTTTTGTCCTGATTCTATAAAGGGCAGAACTCGATGAGTTCATAAATGGACTTGACAAGTGGAGTCAGAAATTCCCGGTTCTATTGTTAGGAGAAACTCTACTATTTCGTGAAGAACTCAACGAGTTGGTTCACAATTTCAGGGTTCCTCTGATTTACGGAACTTGGTGAGTTAATGGGTCAACTCGTCGAGTTGAGTCAACCCAGAATGTTGACTTTTACTAGAATGTTTACTTTGACCAGAATGTTGACTTGATCAGAATGATGACTTTGAAAAAGGGAAAAATGGTCATTTTACCTTATGAAGGATTATTGGATTTTCACTAAGTGTCGTTGTGTTAATGATAGTCGTGATTCGTTGGAGCAGTCGTTAGAGATTCCTTACTGTGAGATTCAGCAATCAGCTTTGCGAGGTGAGTTTTCTCCTAGTTTGAATGGGTCGAATGCACCAAGGCCGACCCATATCTGTTATTTGTATTTATTAGTAGCTGAGTGTGGGCGGGGTCGTATCTCATGGATAGTCAAGTGTGGGCGTGGCCCGTATCTTATAGAATTATTTGAGTACATATATAGAATTGATTAATAGAATTGATTATACTTGTTGTATGTGTGATTCTTCTATGCATGCTTAGTAGCTAAATGTAGCCGGAGCCCGTATCTCATAGTCAACGGAGTGTAGGTGGGGCCCATTTCGCCTAGTCAGTGGAGTGTGGGTGGGGCCCGTATATCCTAGTCATCGAAGTGTGGGTGGGGCCTGTATCTCCTAGTAGTATGATTATGTGTATGGTATGTGGTAGTTTGGGGAGACTCACTAAGCTTCATGCTTATAGTTTTTAGTTTTGGTTTCAGGTACATCTGATAGCAAGGAGAAGAGCTCAGGATCACTACATTGCACACACCACCTCGTTTAGCCTGGGATGTTATACTCAGATATTTGGACATGTGATTTTTGATACGATGTTTTGACATGATGTTTTGAGATATTATCACCTATGTTTGATGAGATGATGTTGTTTACAATGGTTTATTTAGAAATTAAAAATGAAATTTTTGGATCATACTTTTGGGATGTTTCAAGTTGGTATCAGAGCCTTGGTTTGAGGTATTCGGGCACACTCTCGGGTGTGTCTAAACTCAAACTGAGGACTCAGTATAAAATTTAAAAAAAAAAAAAAGAAAAACCATTTTTACACAAAGGATTTGAAAAGAGAAAAAGGGTGTGGTGCATGCATTCAGCCAAGCTTAAATAAGTACTCCCAAATTACCCATAAAAGTTATTATGTTATGATTATGAGGACTACATGCTAGATTAGGGCTCAGGATCTAGGAATGATGCCTTGTATGCATGTTATATGTGCATGAGAACAACATGCTAGTTAGGGCTAAGGATATAGGAAGGATGTCTTGTATGCCTACTATATGAGTTTATTGAACTATATGCTACTACTGATTACTCAGTAATATGATAGCTTGAGAAGGATATGCATTATTATGGTTACTCAATGCTTGAATGCTTCTTGCTTTGTGCTATTAGCAGTTCTAACTATCTTCCACTAACTAGTAAACAAATATGTTAGGTTACATATTACAAGGTCTAAATAATTTCAAAATGTTAGGTTTAACTCTATTCTACAGCTCTTGTATGAGTCTAACAGTTGTAGGTAGAGCCTCTCATTCAAAAAAGTAACATCCCGACTTCTAGGTATAAAATTTAAAGTTTATAGTCATGTTCTTGGACCTACTCGACGAGTTGGATGCCCAACTCGTCGTGTAGAAACGATTCAGGCCGCGTGAATTTAAGGGGTCTACTCGATGAGTTGGAGGACCCCAACTCGACAAGTAGGAGCTGGAAAATGAAACCCTAATTCTAGGGTTATGCACCCTATTTAAAGGGTCATTAGCCTCCCTCAGCCTCCCTTGCCGTCCCCTTTGAGCTCAGAAAACCCTAATCTCGCCTACTCTCCATTTTTGTGTGAAAAAAGCTTAGAAAGAGGATTTTGTGAAGAAGGCTTGAACTCTAAGGAGCTTGGATCAAAGAGAAGTTTGTGGATCTAACTCTACATCATCTTGGCATCATTTTGAAGGTAACAAGTTGTTACCTTGACTTATCTTTGGCTAGATCTCTTCATGCAAATATTTAGGGCCATTTTCTAGTAGGTGGTGGGTTATTTCATGTATTGGGCATGATCTGAAGTTGTAACTTTAGATCTGGACTCCTCTAAGTCCCTATAGTCATAAAGTTATCAGATTTAGCAAGCTTGGGCCCATCTCTTTGGGTTAAACCCTTCCCTTAGCTTGGTTTTGGCATTTAGGACCATGCATATACGTAAAGTTTGCTACTTTACATGGAAACCATGCCCTAGGAGATTAGATTTTCAATTTGGAGCTTTGGAATAGCTTAAAATCGTCCGGATGAGATATATATTGAAGGGAATCGATGCGTTACATGGTCAACTCGATGAGCCAGATGAAGATTTGTCGTGGTGAGTTTCTGCATGGACTCGGCGACTCAGTGAGACGACTCGACGAGTCAGTTAGGGTTTTCCCGACATTTTGACACTTATGGACTCAAAGAGTTGTCTAGAAACTTGGCGAGTCAACTAGGTTTTTCACGATTTCTAGATTTTTGGAAGGACTCGAAGAGTCAGTGAGCTACACTCGACGGGTTGGGTCGACATGGATAGTTGACCTTGACCGTTGACTTTCACTTTGACAAAGGGTTGACTAGTTTGACTTCTAGGGATATTTTAGTAATTTAGGAATTTATGGAAGTGGATCATTGGTGGATGTAGGTGCTGGAGTTGGAGCTGTATTTGGAGGAGTTTGGCATTATCATTCCGAGCTACTTGTGAAGTGAGTTTTCCTCACTATACTAATAGCGTCAAAGGCACCAATGTCAGCCCTTTTCAGATTTGTATCCGGGTTTATTGCATGATTGCTTTTTGATTTACGTCCTGGTAGTTAGGATGGTGATATGCTTAGTGACCTGGTTAGGTCAGTATCCTGGTATATAAGATAATGCTATGTTAGTCACTGGTTAGGTCGATATCCTGGTATATAGGATAATACTATGTTAGTGACCGGTTAGGTCGATATCCTTGTATATAGGATAATGTTATGTTAGTGACCAGTTAGGTTGGTATCCTGGTTATAGAATGTTTCTATGATTAGTGACCTATTAGATCGGTTTGACTATTATATACATGCTAGCGTAAGACATTTATGTGCACATGATTGTTTGATTGGGGTTGGGTTCAGGAGGACCTAATTTGTGCTGAAGGCCAACATACTCTGGGCGGACCGGATAGACTATAGACCCGTGAGGGCATATTAGTCATGCCGGAGGCCCGACAAGGGGTCTGGATAGGTTGAAGGCCCGTAGAGGCCGTCCAGATGTGCTGAAGGCCCTTAGAGGTGGTCCAGATGTGCCGAAGGTATGAAGAGCGGTCCAGATAGACTGATGGCCTACAAGGCGGTCCAGTCAGGCTGATGGCTCATTATGCATGCTGTTTTTTTATATAATATGATTATGATTGTATGGCGTTAGTATTTTGGGGAGACTCACTAAACTTCGGGATTACAGTTGTTGATTTTGTTTCAGGTACTTCTGATGATCGCGGGAAGGCGAAGGCGTGATCATGCACCTCCTTATATTTTTATGATTTGATTCTAGGATACTTTGACATTAAACCATTTTGAAAACATGTTTGTAATAATTATTGGTTTTTAAATGATTTAAAAAGTTTTCAATTGGCGCTAATTTTATCGATGTTACAAGTTGGTATCAGAGCCTTGGTTTGAGTGAATTGGAGGAAACACACACGTGTCTCCAGTATCAAACTAAGGAAAAGAATTTAAAATGATTTTTCAAACGGTTTTCAAAATACTAAAGGATTATTTAAGTGTACGATCAGGCAGAGCCAGTAAGTAAACCCCAAAATACCTTAAGGATTATTTGATTTTGTGATATGTTAGAACAGCATGATAGTATTATGGTAGGGATCTTCAGGAATTGCATGATAGAATTGCTTGATTATATGGTGCCTGGTAGCCTAGGGTTTTTCCTTATATCAAATTGACATCATTACTGTAGTTGCCTAGTGTATGCATCACGACCGTACATAGTTAAGATCTTATAGCCTGATAATGTTTGGTTTGGCCTTATTTCCTGTTCTTGTTTGATGAAGGGCTAAGGGTAGGATCCGGTATTCGAGAGTCTATAGGGTCCAATGTTATGTATGGTTGGCATACACGAGTGCTGCAGGGTTGTGGAAGTTTCATGGGTGGGTCTTGCGAGGACAGTAAGCGAGTTATGAGATATTTACCACTCCTCATGGAGTGTGGATTGAGCGCTCTCCATGTTATATATATATATATATATATATATATATATATATATATATATATATATATATATATATATTGTTTGGGTGTTGTGATCTATATATTTTCATGGGTGGGTCTAAAGTCCTTGCTCTACGAAGAAAAACATTAATAAAGGCTCCAGAAAAAGTCTCTCTCAATCTCTCCCAATGTATCTCTCTCTCTCTCCCAAATCTCTCCAAGTATGTGAAATCTCTCCCAAATCTCTCCAAGCATGTGAAATCTCTCCCAAATCTCTCCAAGTATATGAAATCTCTCCTTTATCTCCCCAAGAATGTAAAATATCTCCCAAATCTCTCCAAGTATGTGAAATCTCTCTAAAATCTCTCTATGTACCTTCCTCAGTCGAAAATAGCCCAAAACCAAAGGAGAAAACCCAAAAGGACCCTCTTGGTCCAGAATGCCTTCTAAGGAACCAAGAAGACTCGCAGCCTTGGAACCCTCCTTGCCTTAGATCCTCTCTTCACTCCGGAATAGATCTCCCATCCGGACTACCCCATTCTGAGGAAGCCAAGTGATTCCGGACGATTTCGCACGCTCGGAAGGATTAACTCCGGACGATCTCGCACACTCGGAAAGATTGACTCCGGAAAATCTCGCTTGAGGCAGCTTCGGATTTTCCAGCCGGCTTTGTGCCTCCAGTCCGGATTGTTGGCTTCGCTCCTGATCTCGCGTCTGACTTCGGAAATCCAAGAAAATGCTCCGAAATTTGGTGCTGACTCCGGAATTTGTTGCAGACTCAGGACCATACATGTTGACTCCAGAATTTAGAAAGGAACTCCAGAACTCGCTTCTTGACTCTGAATTTTGATCATTTTAAGACTTTTTTTTTCAATTTAGGACCTTTTGACGTCGGGAATTCCTCCAAACTCGTATTTTTCATATCCTAAACCCCTTAAACCCTTATTTTAAGCCAAAATTGATTATTTTAAACATATTTATCTAAAATAATACCCAAGATTTTTATAAGAGATTCTAGGTAAATAAAGGGTTTGACTATTTTCAAACTATTAGAGATTATTTATAAATATTTGATATAAATGATTTCAATAAGAAAATATACAAATAATCTTTTACGAAAGAAAAATATGCATGTCATAAAGCTGCTGTCATAAACTCACACAAGTCAGGGTTGCATACAAATCATAACTGGGCATTTTTCCGACAAATTGAGTTGTACTTAGCATTTTATAAAGGAAAAGGGTTGTTTGCCGGCTTAGAAAATATTTGGGTCATTTTGATAAATTCAAAGTCGGTTGCTTCCAACAAACGAAACGAAATATCTAGTTACGTCTACAACTATTATTATTTATTTAGTAAATAATGATTTTCATAATATGCTCAAAGATCGGTTAGTATTATAGTCAGACAAATCTTCACAGTACATATATTATACAATATTTTATGCTTTAAGTCCTGTAAGAGTTATAACTAGAGTGTCTTAGAGGGAGAGCGAGAATTTGTGTATAGATCTGTACGGGGTTGACACCCCGCACCTTCGTTGTTCGCTACAGCTAAACCGGTCAGTCTAGGGTGACAAATTGTTGGAATAGTGTCTAAGGCTGCAACTATGTTAGGCAAGTATTTGACCCGGTTGTGCATGGTCCTTTTGGGTTGCCTTCACCATAGCAACTTGATACGATGATTTATTAAGAGAGAGTAAATATTATTAATATATTATGGGAATAATATAAAGAATAATATATTGTTATTTGATTAATATAAGTCATAGAATTAATTGGAATTAATTTGGTGACTTAAAGAGGTTAATTAAATAAAGGGGTATAAACTGTCAATTGTTTGATAGTTAAGCTTTAGACTATAAATCCTTATAGATATATAGTGGACGGATTCTAGAAGCTAGGATAGCTTCAAAATCGTCCAATGAGTAATCCTTGGTTTTCTTTAAATTGTTGCTTGATTAACTGAAACAAACCTGCAAAATTCGATTTTTTCGTTTCTGATTCATGGACTCGGCGAGTTCCAAAGTGAACTCGGCGAGTAGGCCTGACTCGGCGAGTCCCTTTGTGCACTCGGCGAGTCCCGGCGTCAGGAATGGCCAGATTCGGGATTTTTTCATAATTATCTTATGGAAACTTACCTTAATCATAATAGATCAACCTAAATCCGATTTTTTGATATATATGACTATTATCTTGATCTAGTTAAAGGTATTTATCAACTAATAAAATATTTAATTTCCTTATATGATAATTAATTAATTATTTTAATTATTTTGGTAATTATCTTTCAAAGAAATCTTGAATAAAATCAAATATAGATAATTAGGATATTAATTGTTAATTGGAATTATTTGTTATTTGATCCTCTATGTTTTAAATGTTTAAAACTTGCCCTCAAGTTTTGAAATTTATATTTGTGATTAAAAGTTTTAATTTAGACAACTTAAATTTCAAACCCTAGATTTTAAAAGGTTTAAAATACAACCCTATACTAATATGATATTACTAGAATAATATATATGTATAACTAAATGCTAGTCTTACCGTTAGTAGGCCTCATTCACGAAGCCGATCTATAAGGTGGGTATAACGTTGCGGCCTATAAAATGGTGCTTAATGGGTGTACACTCACACCCACCGCTTGCTTGATTGGTGGAGGGTCGTTAGCCGAACGGGTAGGATAGGGCAACCTCATCCTCTCATTAAAAGTATAATAAGTAATACAAAGTAACTACATATATTTTAAAATTTCCCAATCTTAGTTACTTTAGGAAAAGTGAATTGATGCAATCCCATGAAATTACACTTTGCACCCTTGCTAAGAAGTTAGTGGAGCGTGTGTGGTTTACCGGCACACTAATTGGTTCTAAGCAAAGGTGCCAAAGGGTGATTCATTGTTTATCATAGTTCGATGGAGCGTGTGTGGTTTACCGGCACATCGAATAGGTGATCGTTATAATGAAGGCACCATGTGAATTTGCATCGTAATTCACACCCGCTTTGTGATCCTCGGCATCCCAGTCACAAACAAGAGGGGCATATCGAGATTTAAACATGCCATTGAATAGTTTCAATGAATCTCATCCGAACCTAGGAATTCTCAATACACTTAGGACTAATAGTTTAGGTTTTTGTGATGGAGAATTAGTGAATCGTCATTCACTTACCTTCAATTTATTTGCATGTTAGATTACGACATCCCTTTTCTAGTATGTAAATGTTATTGTTGGATCCTAGCCCTAATTTTCTTATTGGGTGATAATTAGGGATTCTTATTCTAATCTATCTTTGTCCTTTCTATTTGTAGATGTCGAACGCTAACAACGCTGCTGCTAGTTCTTTCACGTTGATGAGCCTTTGCCAAAAGGTCACCTTCGATGGAACGAACTTTAGCGAATGGATAAGATACATTCACACCATTTCTCGCTATGAGGATAAGGAGTATGTCCTCGATGAGAAGCTCGAGAAAATCAACCCTGAAATCGCTACTCCGGCCGAAATCACCGCTTTTGAAACTCATGAGCGAGATGCAACGAAGGTACATTGCATCATGATTGCCACCATGAACTACGGATTCCAAAAGTCCTACAAGGACATGTACCCGTACGAGATGCACCAAGACTTATTGGAGAGATACCACCAAAACGCGAGGCAAGAGCGTTATGAGATTTTCACTAACATGATTTCCGCTAAAATGGCTCATGGAGAATCTCTTACTGTGCACTTGCAAAAGATGCAAAGGTATGTCGACCGCCTTCGCAAGTTAAATGTTGACTTTGGAGAAGACTTGGCGATCGACATGGTGCTTCACTCTTTGCCTCCGATGTACAACCAATTTAGGATGACCTACCACATGAACAAAGAAGAGGTCACCCTAAGCAAACTCCATGGTCTCTTGAGGGTTGCTGAGAGCAACTTCAAAGACAAGTCTGTTGCACCGACTCTCAATCCACCTGCTGCTCCTGTCTTGGCTATTGGTCAAGGAAAGGGAAAGAAGAGGAAGGCTTCATCGAAGAACTATCGCAAGGTCAAAGCCCGAGATGGTGCCTCTTCTAGTGGGACCAAAGTTGATCCCGCTAAGCCATGTCCTAACCCGAAGGAGGCAGAGTGCCACCATTGCCACAAGATAGGACATTGGAAGAGAAGCTGCCCAGAGTACCTGCAAGCAATCAAAGAAGGAAAGATCAAGCCATCTTTCGCAGGTATATACACAATTAAATCTAACGATTCTAATCATGCTATTTCTTGGGTTCTTGATACCGGTTGTGGTTATCACATTTGTTCTAATGTGCAGGGACTAAGAAGAAGTAGGGATGTGGAGCAAGGAAGGATCAATCTAATCATGGGGAACAGAAGATCGTCGCCTGTGACCAAGATTGGAGTGTATTCTTTAGTGCTTAGGAATAATTTGTGTTTAGATTTGAAAAATTGTTGATATTCTCAAGAAATGGCTAGAAACATCATTTCATTTCATGGTTTATATAGACAAGGATTTAGATTTTCTTTTAATAATGAGAATGGTTCTGTTTTGGCTTATCTAAATGGTGTCTTTTACATACCATGTAATGGAATATATGAAACTGTTATGATTGTTGATAACTTAGGAAATGATGTTTTGAATATAGATTCTTCCACTAGTATGGATAAAGCATCCTTGTGGCATTGTCGTCTTGGACATGTCAACAAGAAACGCATAGCCCAACTCCAAAAGGATGGAGTGTTGGAGTCATTCGACCTTAGGGAAGATGACACATGCGAGTCTTGTTTACTTGGAAAGATGACTAAATCACCCTTCACGAGTACGTGTGAAAGGGGTGAGGGTCTATTGGACCTAACTATTGTTTCACTAATACATACCGATGTATGTGGACCGTTTAGATCAACCACGAAGGATGGGAACCGCTTCTACATGACTTTTACCGATGATTATAGTAGATATGGGTATATCTACTTAATCAAGCAAAAGTCAGAGACCTTTGAAAAGTTCAAAGAGTTCAAGAATGAAGTGGAGAATCAATTGGGCAGGAAAATCAAGATGCTTCGATCCGATCGAGGAGGAGAGTACCTAAGTCTTGAATTCCATGATTATCTCAAGGAGTGTAGAATAGTTTCGCAATTGACGCCTCCTAGGACACCGCAGTTGAATAGTGTGGCAGAAAGGCGTAATCGAACCTTATTGGATATAGTTCGCTCTATGATGAGTCGTGCTTCACTACCTATCTCTTTTTGGGGGTATGCCTTAGAGACTGCCGCCCATATCCTTAACCGAGTCCCTACTAAGAAGGTTGCCAAAACACCTCACGAGATGTGGACAGGGAAAGCTCCCTCGTTGGCACAAATCAAGGTTTGGGTTTGCGAGGCTTTCGTAAGACGAGATACTCACGACAAGCTTGAACCTCAAAGTGAGCAGTGTATTTTCATCGGCTACCCGCAGACATCCTTTGGATATCTCTTCTATAGACCGAAGGACAATGTTGTATTCGTTGCGAGGAGAGGAGTTTTCCGAGAGCAGAACTCATAAGCTAAGGAGACAGTGGGAGGCAAATCGAGCTTGAAGAGATTCAAGAGTCGATAGATGAAGGAACCTCTACCGCTGGCACTCAACCCTAGGAGGAAACTCCGGTTGAACCGATTGACGAGTCCTTACCTCTTAGACGTTCCGATAGAGTTAGAGTTCATCCCCAGTTTTATGGTTTTCATATTACTACCGAAGGGGACACGTATATTAGTGATGGTACACTAATAAATCTTGATGAACCTAATAGCTATAAGGAAGCCATGGCAGGCCCGGAGTCTGCAAAATGGAAAGAGGCAATGGATAGCGAGATCCAATCCATGTATGACAACCAAGTTTGGAATTTGGTTGATTATGTGCCCGGACGTAAGACCGTTGGGTGCAAATGGATCTTCAAGAAGAAGACCGACGTGGATGGAAAAGTACACACATATAAAGCGTGCTTGGTTGCGAAGGGCTTTACTCAAACTCCTAGAGTTGACTATGATGAGACCTTCTCACCAGTTGCGAAGATTAAATCTATTAGAGTGATGCTAGCAATTGTCGCATTTCATGACTATGAGATTTGGCAAATGGATGTCAAGACCGCTTTCCTTAATGGGAAGTTGGCTGAGGATGTTTACATGGCTCAGCCAGAGGGGTTTGTGGATCCGAAGCATCCAAATAGAGTGTGTAAGCTTGAGAAGTCCATTTATGGACTTAAGCAAGCATCTCGCAGATGGAATCTTCGCTTCGATGAGAAAGTCAAAGAGTTTGGATTTGTACGAAGCGAAGACGAATCATGTGTATATGTCAAAGCCAGTGGGAGTGTAGTAAGCTTCCTCGTTCTGTATGTTGATGACATATTACTCATAGGAAACGACATCCCGACTCTGCAGGAGGTTAAGTCCTGGCTCGGGAAGTGCTTCGCTATGAAGGATCTCGGAGAGGCTTCTTACATTTTGGGAATAAGGATAGTAAGAGAAAGAAGTAAGAGACTAATTGGACTTAGTCAAAATACTTACTTAGAGAAGGTACTAAAACGTTTTAGTATGGAAAACTCAAAGAAGGGAGAATTACCGATACAAAGTAATGCCAAGTTAAGTAAGACTCAAAGTCCGAGTACCGAAGCTGAGATAGCGGAAATGAGCCGAGTACCATACGCTTCCGCAGTTGGCTCAATCATGTACGCTATGACTTGTACTCGCCCTGATGTAGCCTTCGCTTTGAGCATGGTTAGCAGATATCAAGGGAATCCTGGCAGAGCACATTGGATTGCGGTGAAGAATATCCTTAAGTACCTTCGGAGGACGAAGGAATGGTTCTTAGTCCTCGGAGGGAGTGATGACTTGAAGGTGCAAGGGTATAGTGACGCCAGTTTTTAGACCGACAGGGACAACTACTGTTCGCAGTCGGGCTGGGTCTTTACCCTAAATGGAGGAGCAGTGACATGGAAGAGTTCCAAGCAGGAGACCGTAGTTGATTCAACGTGCGAATCAGAGTACATTGCAGCGAGCGAAGCGTCGAAGGAGGCAATATGGCTAAAGAACTTCATCGGTGATCTTGGAGTTGTACCTGCCATAAAGGAGCCCATGGAGATTTTCTGTGGTAACGAAGGAGCGGTTGCCTTGACCAAGGAACCGAGGGATCATGGTAGATCAAGACATATCGACAGAAAATATCATTTCATTAGACATCGACTAGAAGAAGGACAACTCGTAGTGAAGAGGATATCATCAGAAGATAACCCAGCAGATCCGCTTACGAAGGGACTGAGTAGGGTTAAGCACTTGCAGCATGCTAGGAGTATTGGGTTGAAGGATGATATTATCATAGATTAGATAGTATTAGAAACGTGTAATAGATAAATGTAATTAACATTTGATGATTAAATAAAGGAGTTTTATTTATGAGTAATGTTATTGTCTTATGTTAATTGTTTAACTATTGTTTCACTTTGCATGTTTTGACTTCCAGAATAATTGAGTTTATTAGGAATAATCGAATTGTTCAAATTATCCACAATCGTTCATATGTTGGAAGTAGATATGAATGAAGATTGTCATGAGTTGGTGTGTAGATTGTCTAAATGGTTTTAGACATAGCAAAGGGTTGCTGCAACGTTCATGAGTGCTTATGAACTAGTTTTGAGCATTGGAACAAACCCGCACTTGCTGGAATCACCTTATGGAATATGATATAAAAGGGTGATCGCAAGACGATAATATCATATAGTCTTAAAACCTAGATATATGGTTTGTTATTTGTTAATTGATTGTACATTGATAATGCGAAAACACATCAGTAACTCAGTGTTATAAAACGCATTGTTGTGTATAGTTGATTAATGAATAAGTAAATGCATATAAGTCGAAGTTTATCTGTAACTTTTATCTAAGAAGGTAAAAGCGATATCTCGGCCACTCGATAATTTGATTTGACTTATGTGTCGGGCTCGGTCAGAACTGAATTGATGTGTTCGATTAAGTTCTATGTCAAACAAATCAGAGATCAAGAAACATAAATGCTTGACTAACTATTCCATAGGATTGTGAGCATGATATCTAATAGAGGACTGTACGATCCCTTATCTAAAGGACAAGATTGATTAGATCAGAGTTTGACAGCGTCTTTGAGAGCTACGATTGCAAACCGAATTGTACTTGTGCATATAGTTACTAGACTTATCCAAGTGGGAGACTGTTGGAATAGTGTCTAAGGATGCAACTATATTAGGCAAGTATTTGACCCGGTTGTGCATGGTCCTTTTGGGTTGCCTTCACCATAGCAACTTGATAGGATGATTTATTAAGAGAGAGTAAATATTATTAATATATTATGAGAATAATATATTGTTATTTGATTAATATAAGTCATAGAATTAATTGGAATTAATTTGGTGACTTAAAGAGGTTAATTAAATAAAGGGGTATAAACTGTCAATTGTTTGATAGTTAAGCTTTAGACTATAAATCCTTATAGATATATAGTGGACGGATTCTAGAAGCTAGGATAGCTTCAAAATCGTCCAATGAGTAATCTAAGGAAAGGATTTGGATAGCCTTAAGAGAAGATTATCCAATTAGGGTTTAGGTTGTAATCCTTAAGGAGTCTACAAGTATAAATAGACCCCATAGCCAAGGCAAATCGGCACCTCACCTAAAGTAAGAGAACCCTGGCCGATTTCCTCCCCTCTCCTCTCTCCTAAATCATCTTCCTTGCTATTGGTGTTTATAACCCATTAGAGGAGTGACATTTGTGACTCTAGAAACTCCAAGACTACAAGATCAACAAGGAATTCAAAGGTATGGTTCTAGATCTGTTTCAATGTTGTTATTTAACCTAATTAGCCATTAGAAGTCTTGGATTCAAAGCATGTTTAATTAGAAAGCCTGGATCCAAGCATTAGGGTTTTGCATGCGCACATAGGAAAATTCTTATGGCTAAAACCCATCACAAATGTCTTAAAAAAACCGACGCCTGAAGAACGTCATAACAGGCACTCCGTCACATTAGTATGATTATAACGACTCACTAGAATATATCAGAATCGTATTTATACAGATTTCACCTTCGGTATACACTTAACTACGTTGATTTCCTCAATGAGATCTTTTCCAAACAAGTGTTATGTTTTTATAAAAGCTACTACTTTTGTACATATGAAAATATAGGATTTTCTGGGAGAAACGATTTATTATCATTTCGAAAACAATGAATTAAGAGACACATGCAACCATACTCGATTTGAAACAAGACTCACAACTATTTTGATAAGAAAATATTGGATTTTATGGATTTCTAAACTATCATTGAAGTTTTATGCAAAAATGCTTTTGAACTCACCAACATATTTTATGTTGACACTTTTGCAAACGACTTGTATTCTCAAGAAATCAATAAGCAGGTTATGGATCGCGGATTCGGGATTTTTTTGTTGTGTTTTGGAAATTTTCTTACTAGTGTCTCTTTTGTGTAAATTTTGAGAACATAAACATGATATAAAACAATGTAAGATTGATATATTGATGTATGATGTTTGAGTTTTCTATGTTTCATTTATATACAATTGTTATCATACTGCACAATGACATCACCCGCCTCCGATGTTTACACCGTTCTGGTTTTGGGGTGTGACAGATTGGTATCAGAGCATTGTTTATAGTGAACTAGTATATCCTGTCATACATGATATACAACTATAAATACAATTTGTCTAAAACACTTTGATAAAAAGAACACATACTAGCTAGGACTGAATCATAAAAAGAAATAGAACAAAATAACTCAGAGGTTGAACACTACATTCAAACTTGGGCAGTTATGTAATCATATCTGGGATAAATATAGCCTGATCAACTATATTTATTTGAGATATGACTAACATGTGTTCGAGAGTGGTAGTGGTGTTGCAACAAGTCTAAAGCTTCCCAACTCGTTATCCAAATTTTTTAAGAACCAACTCTAAAATAAGTAAAGTAATATAGGAGTATTTTGACACTCTATCTATTTCCTCGTACTCACTTATTCTTGCACAGACGACATAGCAGGCTTTCATCACCCTGGAGACCCGTACTATCCCAATCAGGGGAATGGAGGTTGGATTCAAGAAGAACCAGAAGAAGAACCCCGGGAACCCATGGAGGATGCCGAAGAACCAATAGAGTTTGAAGAAGATGACATCTTTGAAGAAGTCGAGGAAGAGGACGAGGAAGACGTTGAGGAGGACGAGGAATCGGACGCAGAGTCTAAGGTTATCAACCCTCTTACATGGTGAGGGTACCACCACATAGGATAGGCTACAATGGCCCTACACCTCCTTGGGTTGACGATATCGAGAGATGGGGGGCGGCACCAAGGTCAACAACCACCCTCCGAGATGAACTGAGGCTACTAAGATCTTCGCCATGGAGGACCAGCGAATTGTACACTCCCTATTATGGTTTGACGTACCAGGAAAATCGGTGCGCAGACTCGTGTGACCGCTGACCAGGTAATACATATGTTGGAGGCTATGCAGGTCACGGATACTCGCACACGAGACCTAGAGCGAGACTTATATCCAATAGAACGACTCGTAGAAGATCTTGCCACTACACGAGCAGAGATCGGAGAATACCAGGAGCGACACACCACTTTGGAAGATCGTTTATGGATCACCGAACGCAGGTTAGCGGAGCTCCATGGAACGTCCACCTCATTGTCAGCACCACCAGAATCGACTCGTCATGGCTAGTGCATGTTCAGTAACTACCACATCGACTTTCTTCTTTGCACAACACTATGTATTTTTGTGTTAGCTTTTATTTCAATGCATGTATTTTGTGCCTTTTGAAGGAAAAATTTTCATGTACACAAGAAATGGTATTCAACGAAAAGCGGATATATATTTTCTTATGATATGATTACCCATTGTACGCTCTATTGTTACTATTACATATTGAATATATATACAGACACTTGTTCATATGCACCCAAATCACTGATACTATTTTATAATCAAGAAATCGTATAGAAAATACATTTCATACTCATTGCCCTCCTGATCCATGGCAGAAAGGTGCTGAAGAGACCAAACAGAAAGAACAACAACACAACACCACCACCGCCGCCCCCACCGGAAATAAACTCTGCGTCCTTCCAAGCGGCAGTTTCGGCAGCAGTAACAGCAGCGTTAGTCCACATTCAAAGCGGAAATAATGGTGGTAATGGTCAAGGGACGAGAAGCTCCCATCATGGGATGATTCAAGGACCTGTAAGGGCCTGCACCAAGAAAGATTTTTCCAATACAAGACCCCACACTTTTAACGGGACTGGAGGAGTCATAGCCTTGAAACGATGGATCGAGAAGACGGAATCGGTGTTTGAAGTACATGAATTTATGGAAGAAAGTAAGGTCAAATTCGCTGCCTGCACCTTCATTGATCAATCATTGTTGTGGTGGAATTGTCACATTGAGGCCATGACACTCCCCGTTGCAAACGCCATGTCCTGGGAAGAAATCAAAGAATGATGATCACCAAGTACTATTCCCGAGGGGAGGTGCAAAATCTTGTGCAAGAATTGTGGAACCTTACAGTGCAGAATTCGGATATTGACCCGTACATCTCAAGGTTTAACGAACTATCCCTCCTGTGTCCTGGTATGATTACATCCGAAGGAAAGAAGGTCGAACGATTCATCTGGGGGTTGACACCTCCCATTCAGGGTAACATAATTGCCTCAAAACCAGAGACCTACGACAGTGCAAAACGACCGGAAAAGAAACCTTATAATCACAGTGATAAGAAAAGTACCAAAATAATCGAGCGAGAGAGCAAGCAATAAGGAGGGAGCAAGACGAACTGGGGAAACAAGCGAAAGGGACGGTAGGATGTAGGGCCATCCAAGAAACCACAGACAGTAGCAATCCGTTCTGCTACCGCTCTAGCTGCACAAGCCCCAACCGCCCCAGCCTAAACCACAACAGCGCCAACCAAGTCATATGCGCGATCCAATCCTAAATGTTACAAGTGTAACTATCATCACTACGGAGCTTGCAAGGATTTTCAATGCACCAACTGCAATAGAAAGGGACACACTGTCCGGTATTTCAAGATGCCCCCGCATCAAAACAAACGGCCCAATGACAACAACATTGGAGCTAGCCGCGCATGTTACGGATGCATAGAAACCGACCTATTTAAATGCAACTTCCCCAAGAAAAACAATCAGAACGCATGAAGGGTCTTAACCATGTGGCAAGGAGAAGCGGTGCAAGATCCAATAGTGGTGGCTGGTACGTTTCCCCTCAACAACTCTTATGCGTGCATTTTATTTGGTAGTGGTGCTGAACGAAATTTTGTAAGCCACAAATTCAAGCACTTACTCAATCAAAATCCTCACAAATTGAATGAAACTTATACGGTCGAGATGGCCAATGGTAAAACAAAATCAACCAACGATGTCTACGAAGGGTGGACACTAACGTTAAATTAATAATCACTCCATCCCAATCAGTTTGATGCCTGTTAATATTAGGAGCTTTGATTTGATTGTTGGCATGGATTGGTTAAACCCCCACCATGCTGAAATTATGTGTCACGAGAAGGTCCTGCATCTTCACTTACCCAACAATGAAACCCTAATAGTTTATGGCGATAAACCTGGCTCAAACCTCCAACTCATTTCTTGCATCCAAGCACAAAAGTGCCTGCATAAAAAGAATCATGCCTTTCTTGATCATTTCGTGGATAAAAAGAAGGTGGAGAAAAGCGTCAACGATATTCCTAAAGTATTTGTTTTTCCCAACGCATTTCCTGAGGGATTGCCTGGAATACGTCCCGAGCACCAGGTCAAGTTCCGAATCAATCTTGTACCTATAGCCACCCCTATCGCCAAATCACCTTATAGATTAGCTCCTGCTGAGATGCAAGAGTTATCTAGTCAACTAAGTGAGCATCTTGACAAAGGGTTCATCAGGCCGAGTTTCTCACCTTGGGGAGCTCCGGTTCTGTTTGTCAAGAACAAAGATAGGTCTTTCAGAATGTGCATAGATTATCGAGAATTGAACAAGCTCACAGTCAAGAATCGATACCTACTTCCCCGAATCGATGATCTATTCGATCAACTCCAAAGAGCCAACTACTTTTCTAAGATAGACCTGAGATCCGCATACCATCAACTAAGAGTCCGAGAGGAGGATATCCCAAAGACCGCTTTTCGAACCCGTTAAGGACACTTCGAGTTCGTAGTCACGCCTTTCGGTCTCACAAATGAGCCAGTAGCTTTCATGGATCTAATGAACAGAGTCTGTTGGGCATTCCATGATAACTTCGTGATTGTTTTCATCGATGATATACTCGTTTACTCTAAGAGAAGGGAAGAGCACAGCCAACATTTACGGCATATTTTGGGAACACTGAGAGTGGAAAAAGCTTTACGCAAAATTCTCAAAATGCATGTTCTGGATTCGTAGAGTGGAACTTTTGGGTCACATAGTCAGTGAAGAGGGAATACATGTGGACCCTACTAAGATCAAAGCTATTAAGGGCTGGGCAACCCCAAGAACCCCAACTGAGATCCGATAACTTTTAGGCCTCGCCGGTTATAACCGAAGATTCATCCAAAATTTCTCCAAAATCACCAAGCCTCTCACCGCTCTCACCCAGAAGGGTGCGCCTTTCCTTTGGAATGAAAAATAAGAAGCTTCCTTCCAAACTCTGAAACAAGCCCTCTGTACTGCTCAAGTACTGTCCTTGCTAAAAGGAACAGAGGACTTCATAGTATACTGTGATGCTTCTAATCAAGGGTTAGGTTGCATGCTTATGCAATGAGGAAAGGTTATAGCATACGCCTCAAGGAAACTAATGACCCACGAATTAAATTACACCACCCACGACCTCGAACTGGGAGCTCTGGTCTTAGCTTTAAAGATTTAGAGGCACTACCTATATGGTACCAAGTGCACCATCTTCACAGATCACAAGAGCCTCCAGCATATCCTGAATCAAAAGGAATTAAACATGAGGTAACAAAGACGGGTCGAATTGCTAAACGACTACGAGTGTGAAATCAAGTATCACCCAAGCAAAGAAAATGTAGTAGCCGATGCCTTAAGTCGAAAAGAGTACCCGGGTCGTCGAGTAAAGATGTTGACGATGACCATCCATTCCCATCTATCCTCATAAATCAAAGAGGCCCTGCAAAAAGCCTTGAAGCCGGAAAACATCACCAATGAGGCATTGTGCGGAATGGAAAAGAATCTGACGGTCAAAAAAGATGGAGCCTATTATCTTATGGACCGAATCTGGACACCAAATTTTGGTGGAATTCAAGACGTGATAATGATTAAGGCTCACAAAACGAGGTACTGGATCCATTCAGGTTCCGACAAAATGTACCTGGATATCAAGCAACATTATTGGTGGCCAAATATGAAAGCAGAGATTACTACTTACGTTGGCAAGTCTCTCACTTGTGCTAAGGTTAAAGTGGAGTATCAGAAGCCCTCGGGTCTACTTCAACAACCCGAAATACCCGAGTAGAAACGGGAGAGGATAACAACGGATTTTATAACCAAACAAGACAGTAGAAGGAGCTATCTGGGTGATCGTTAACAGATTGACCAAATCTACCCATTTCATGCAAATAAAAGAGACGTACAAGATGGAAAGACTGATGTGAATATACCTGAAAGAGGTGGTAAGACTTCACAGAGTCCCCATATCTATTATCTTGTATCAGGATAGTAGATCCACCTCTCGTTTTTTACAGTCGCTCCAGAAAGCATTAGGAACCCGACTGGATATGAGTACTGCCTACCACCCCCAGACGGATGGCCAAAGCGAACGAACAATTCAGACTCTAGAGGACATGCTTCGAGCATGTGTAATAGATTTTGGCAAAGCCTGGGATACCCACTTGCCCCAAGTAGAATTTTCATATAACAACAGCTAGCACACAAGCATAGGAGTCGCCCCCTTTGAGGCCTTGTATGGCCAGAAGTGCAGATCACCCCTTTGTTGGGCCGAGGTGGGTGACACTCAGCTGGCAAGAGGGAAATTACCAGTTAGCATTCTCACATGACCTGAGATCATCCGGGAAACAACTGAGAAAATCGTCCAAATCAGGTCACGACTTCAAGCGTCACGAGATAGACAGAAAAGTTACGTAGACAAAAGAAGAAAGCCGCTGGAGTTCGTAGTAGGAGACCGCGTATTACTAAAAGTCTCTCCCTGGAAAAGGACGATCCACTTTGGGAAACGAGGAAAGTTAAACCCGCGATACATCGGACCATTCGAGATTCTTGCCCGAATTGGTCCAGTGACCTATAAGCTACAACTACCCTCCGAGCTCAGCAACGTGCACCCCATGTTTCAGGTATCGCATTTTAAAAAGTTCTTATCGGATGAAACCCTTGTTATTCCGCTAGAAGAGATTGAGATAAACAAGAATCGCATGTTCGTGGAAGAACCAGTCGAAATCATAGATAGAGAAGTGAAGCATACTAAGCAAAGTCGCATCCCAATTGTAAAAGTTCGTTGGAGCGCCAAACTCGACCCTAAATTCACTTGGGAACATGAAGATCAATTGCTACAGAAGTATCCCCACCTATTCGCTAAACCTTGAAGGCTACTTCAAAGCAAAAATTTTGGATGAAATTCCCTCAAGCGGGGGATGATGTGACAACCGGCAAGCTTCTGGTCAAATCAAAGTCAAGTCAAGGTCAACAAGTCAATCTGGTCAACTCAACTAGTGCTTATATGTTAGGGATTTCTTTATGTCACTAATGTACAACCATAAATCTTAATGCAAAGTAACACTTGAAAGTTCCAAATTTTCAAAATTTAAAACCCTAATCTGATTTAGGGAAGTAACAACTCTATAAGGTAATATTAAGTACCCTTCGGGGGTGTATAGCACCCAATATGGAATGTAACTAAGTCTAAAGTCCTTGCTCTACAAAGAAAAACATTAATAACGGCTCTCGATAAAGTCTCTCTCAATCTCTCCCACTTTATCTCTCTCTCTCTCTCTCCCAAATCTTTCCAAGTATGTGAAATCTCTCTCAAATCTCTCCAAGTATGTGAAATCTCTCCCAAATCTCTCCAAGTATGTGAAATCTCTCCTAAATCTCTCCAAATATGTGAAATCTATCTATGTACCTTCTTCAGATGAAAACAACCCAAAACCGAAGGAGAAAACCCAAAAGGACCCACTTGGTCCCGAATGCCTTCTATGGAACCAAGAAGACTCACAACCTAGGAACCCCTCTTGCCTTGGATCCTCTCTTCACTCCGGAATAGACCTCCCATCCGGACCACCCTATTCCAAGGAAGTCAACTGACTCTGGACGATTTCGCACGCCCGGAAGGATTGACTCCGGACGATCTCGCACGCTCGGAAAGATTGAGTTCGGAAAATCTCGCTTGAGGCAGCTTCAAATTTTCCAGCCGGCTTCGCACCTCCGGTTCGGACTGCTGTCTTCGCTCCTGATATCGCGCCTAACTTCGGAAATCCAAGAAAATGCTCCGGAATTTGGTCTTGACTCCGAAATTTTGTGCTGACTCCGGACCTCACATGTTGAGGAATTTAGAAGGGAACTCCGCAACTCGCTTCTTGAATTCGGATATTTGTCATTTTCAGACTTTTTCTTCAGTTTAGGACATTTTGACGTCGGGAATTCCTCCAAACTCGTATTTTTCAGATCCTAAACCCCTTAAACCCTTATTTTAAGCCAAAATTGATTATTTTAAACATATTTATCTAAAGTAATACCCAAGATTTTTAAAAGAGATTCTAGGTAAATAAAGGGTTTGACTTTATGATGTGATGCAAATCCCTCATTTCCCATGCAAATCTCTGTAAAACATGTATTATCCAAAGAGAACTAAGCCTTGTACACCAGTCCTCCAAGCAAATGTAAAATCACCCCTTATTCTTCCCATTTAGATACGTAAGTTACTCTCCCATTTCCCCACTTCTCACATTCACATTTAGAAGACTCCCAAGAATACTCTCAACTCCTTCAAGCTCCAAGTTTCATCCCTTCAAAGAAAATTTCTAGATACTTTTTGTAAGTATTTTATCTTCTTTGAATAATAATTCTCCTCATTATTTCTAAGATTCCATTATATTTATACATAAAATTATTCTTAGAATATCCTAAAGTTCAAGAACCATTCAAGTGTTGGAGCTTGTAAACTACTTATCGTCTCTTCAAAATCACATAGCAAGCTAAATCAAGTTGAGCATCATATCCCACCTTTTTAAAAGTATTTTATTGTTTTTGGGGGAGAGTACAAATCAAATATTGTTCTAGATTTCTTGAATAATTACATGTGCAAGTATGTTTGGTATGTGTGTTGAAATATTATTATTTTATTTTAACTTACCATGAACATGAAATTTCAAATCTTAGGAAGTATAAAATAACTATAATCACCTCAAAAAGACTACTAGTTTACAACAGAGCCTCCCAAGTTTTTGGATGTGTCCAACATGCTCCCTTTATCCATGTCTTCATATCTAGAAATGAATAGTTGTTGAAATAGACCTTGAAATGTAACATTATTTCTAGAACTTTCAAAAATTGGAGCTTTGTGTCTTACTAAGGACTATTTTCAAACTATTAGGCATTATTTATAAATATTTGATAAAAATGATTTCACCAAGAAAATATACAAATAATCTTTTACGACAGAAAAATATGCATGTCACAAAGCTGTTGTCATAAACTCACACAACTCAAGGTTGCATAAAAATCATAACTGGGCATTTTTTTGACAAATTGAGTCGTACTTAGTATTTTATAAAGGAAAAGGGTTGTTTTCCGACTTAGATAATATTTGGGTCATTTTGATAAATATTCAAAGTGGATTGATTCCAACAAACGAAACGAACGAAACGAAATATCTAGTTACGACTACAACTATTATTATTTATTTAGTAAATAATGGTTTTCACGATATGCTTAAAGATTTGTTAGTATTCTAGTCAGACAAATCTTCACAGTACATATATTATACAATATTGTATGCTTTAAGTCCTGTAAGAGTTATAACTAGAGTCTCTTGGAGGGAGAGAGGGAATTTGTGTATAGATCTGTACGGGGTTGACACCCCGCACCTTCGTTGTTCGCTACAGCTAGACCGGCCAGTCTAGGGTGACAAATGTCTTAAACAAAACCGACACCTGAAGGACATCATAACAGGCACTCTGTCACATTAGTATGGTTATAACGACTCACTAGAATATATCAGAATCGTATTTATACAGATTTCTCCTTCAATTTACACTTAACTACGTTGATTTCCTAAATGAGATCTTTTCCAAACAAGTGTTATTGTTTTATAAAAGCTACTATTTTTGTACATCAAAAGATATAGGATTTTATGGGAGAAACGATTTATTATGATTTCGAAAACAATGAATTAAGAGACACATGCAACTATACTCGATTTGAAACAAGAATTACAACTATTTTGATAAGAAAATATTGGATATTCTGGATTTCTAAACTATCATTGAAGTTTTATACAAAAATGCTTATGAACTCACCAACATATTTTATGTTGACACTTTTTCAAACGACTTGTATTCTCAGGAAATCAATAAGCAGGATATGGATCGCAGACTCATGATTTTTTTGTTGTGTTTTGGAAATTTGTTTACTGAAATCTCTTTTGTGTAAATTTTGAGAACATAAACATGATGTAAAAGAATTTAAGCTTGATATATTGATGTATGATGTTTGGGTTTGCTATGTTTCATTTACATACAATTGTTATGATACTGCACAATGACGTCACCAGCCTCCGGACGTTTATGCCGTTCTGGTTCGGGGGTGTGACAGATTGGTATCAAAGCATTGTTTATAGTGAACTAGTATATCCTGTCATACAGGATATACAACTATAAATACAATGGGACTAAAACACTCTGACAAAAAGAGCACATACTTGGTAGGACTGTATCATAAAAGGAAATAAAACAAAATAACTCAGAGGTTGAACACTACAGTCAAACTTCGACAATTATGTAATCATATCCGGGATAAATATAGCCTGATCAACTATATTTATATGAGATATGACCAACATGTGTTTGGGAGTGGTAGTGGTGTTGCAATAGGTCTAAAGCTTCCCAACTCGTTATCCAAAAGTTATAAGAACCAACCCTAAAATAAGTAAAGTACTATAGGAGTATTTTGACACTCTATCTATTTCCGCGTACTCACTTCTTCTTTCACAGACTACATGGCAGGCTTTCATCACCCTGGAGACCCATACTTTCCCAATAAGGGGAATGGAGGTTGGATTGAGGAAGACCCAGAAGAAGACCCCGAGGAACCCATGGAGGATCCCTAAGAACCAATAGAGTTTGAAGAAGAGGACATCGATGAAGAAGTCGAGGAAGAGGACGAGGAAGAGGTTGAGGAGGACGAGGAATCGGACGCAGAGTCTGAGGTTATCAACCCTCCTACATGGCGAGGGTACCACCGCATAGGATGGGCTATAATGGCCCTACACCTCCTTGGGCTGACGATATCGAGAGATAGGTACGGCGCCGAGGTCAGCAACCACCCTCTGGGATGAACCGAGGCTACTACGATCTTCGCCATGGAGGACCAACGAATCGTTCACTCCCTATTATGGTTTGACGTCTCAGGAAAATCGGTGCGCAGACTTGAGTGACTGTTGACCAGGTAATGCAAATGTTGGCGGCTATGCAGGTCACGGATACTCACACACGAGACCTAGAGCGAGACTTATATCCAATAGAACGACTCATAGAAGATCTTGCCACTGCACGAGCAGAGATCGGAGAATACTAGGAGCGACACACCATTTTGGAAGATCGTGTATGGATCACTGAACGCAGCTTAGCGGAGCTCCAGAGAGCGTCCACCTCATCGTCAGCACCACCAGAACCGACTCGTCGCGGCTAGTGCCTGTTCAGTAATTACCACATCGAGTTTCTTCTTTGCACAACACTATGTATTTTCGTGTTAGCTTTTATTTCAATGCATGTATTTTGTGCCTTTTGAAGGAAATTTTTTCATGTACTCTAGAAATGGTATTCGACGAAAAGCGGATATATATTTTCTTATGATATGATTACCCATTGTGCGCTCTATTGTTACTATTACATATTGAATATATACAGAAACTTGTTCATATGCACCCAAATCACCGATATTATTCTATAATCAAGAAATCGTATAGAAAATACATTTCATACTCATTTCCCTCCTGATCCATGGCAGAAAGGTGCCGAAGAGACCAAACAGAAAGAATAACAGCACAACACCACCACCGCCGCCCCCGTCGGAAATAAACTTTGCATCCTTCCAAGCGGCAGTTTCGGCAACAGTAATAGCAGCGTTAGTCCACATTCAAAGTGGAAATAATGGTGGTAATGGTCAAGGGACGGGAAGCTCCCATCATGAGATGATTCAAGGACCTGTAAGGGCCTACACCTACAAAATTTTTTCCAATGCAAGACCCCACACTTTTAATGGGACTGGAGGAGTCATAGCCTTGAAACGATGGATTGAGAAGACGGAATCAGTGTTTGAAGTACGTGAATTTTCGGAAGAAAGTAAGGTCAAATTCACTTCCTACACCTTCATTGATCAAGCATTGTTATGGTGGAACGGTCACATTGAGGCCATGACACTCCCCATTGCAAACGCCATGTCCTAGGAAGAAATCAAAGAAATGATGATAACCGAGTACTATCCCCGAGGGGAGGTGCAAAAGCTTGAGCAAGAATTGTGGAACCTTACAGTGCAGAATTCAGATATTGACACGTACATCTCAAGGTTTAACGAACTATCCCTCCTGTGTCCTAGTATGATTACATCTGAAGGAAAGAAGGTCGAACGATTCATCTGGGGGTTGACACCTCCCATTCAGGGTAACGTAATTGCCTCAAAACCCAAGACCTACGACAGTGCAAAACGATTGGACAAGAAACTTTATGATCACAATGATAAGAAAAGTACCAAAACAATCGAGGGAGAGAGCAAGCAATATAGATGGAGCAAGAAGAAATGGGGAAACAAGCGAAAGAGATGGCAGGATGAAGGGCCATCCAAGAGACCATAGACAGTAGTAGTCCATTATGCTACCGCTCCAGCCGCATGAGCCCCAACCGCCCCAGCCTCAACCACAACAGCGCCAACCAAGTCATACGCGCGATCCAATCCCAAATGTGACAAGTGTAACTATCATCACTATGGGGCTTGCAAGGATTTTCAATGCACCAACTGCAATAGAAAGGGACACATTGTCCGGTATTTCAAGATGCCCCCGCGTCAAAACAAACGGCCCAATGACAACAACACCGGAGCTAGTCGCGCATGTTACGGATGCGGGGAAACCGACCATTTTAAATGCAACTTCCCTAAGAACAACAATCAGAACGCAGGAAGGGTGTTAACCATGTGGCAAGGAGAAGCGGTGCAAGATCCAACAATAGTGACTAGTATGTTTCCCCTCAATAACTCTTATGCGTGCGTTTTATTTGATAGTGGTGTTGAACGATGTTTCGTAAGCCACAAATTCAAGCACTTACACAATCAAAATCCTCACAAATTGAATGAAACTTATACGGTCGAGATGGCTAATCGTAAAACAGAATCAACCAACGATATCTACATAGGGTGCACACTAACGTTAAATAATCACTCCTTCCCAATCAGTTTAATGCATGTTAATATTAAGAGATTTGATGGGATTGTTGGCATGGATTGGTTAAGCCCCCACCATGCTAAATTATGTGTCACGAGAAGGCCGTTCGTCTTCACCTACCCAATAATGAAACCCTAATAATGCATGGCGATAAACCTGGCTCAAACCTCCGACTCATTTCTTGCATCCAAGCACAAAAGTGCCTTCATAACAAGAACCATGCCTTTCTTGCTCATGTCGTGGATAAAACAAAGGAGGAGAAAAGCATCAACGATAATCTTGAAGTATGTGATTTTCCCGGCGTATTTCCCAAGGAATTGCCTGGAATACCTCCCGAGTGCCAGGTCAAGTTCCGAATCGATCTTGTACCTGGAGCCACCCCTATCGCCAAATCACCTTATAGATTAGCTCCAGCCGAGATGCAAGAATTATCTAGTCAACTAAGTGAGCATCTTGACAAAGGGATCATCAGGTCGACTTTCTCACCTTAGGGAGCTCCGGTTCTGTTTGTCAAGAAGAAAGACGGGTCTTTTAGAATGTGCATAGATTATGGAGAATTGAACAAGCTCACCGTCAAGAATCGATACCCACTTCCCCGAATTGATGATCTATTCGATCAACTCCAAGGAGTCAGCTACTTTTCTAAGATAGATCTGAGATCTGAATACCATCAACTAAGAGTCAGAGAGGATGATATCCCAAAGACCGCTTTTCGAACCCGTTATGGACACTTCGAGTTTTTAGTCATGCCTTTCGGTCTCACAAATGGGCCAGTAACTTTCATGGATCTAATGAACAGAGTCTGTTGTTCATTCGCGTCCGTCATTCCTAACTTCCAACCACAACAAATGCCACAATTCCAGTTTAATCTGAATATGTTTTCACAAAAAACCCCGAAACAACCAATGAGCTCTAGGATGATGATGATGATAATGATGATGATGATGATGATGAGGAGGAGGAGGAGAACTAGATTGATAATGAGAACAAAGTTTGTTTGTTTGTTTTTTTTGTTATGTAGTTGAATTTGAATTTGAATGATATGTTATGCTTATTAAGTGTTTGATATTATTCTGCAAATATCATTTTTGGATTGGTTTTAAAAAACAGATTTGGTATATATAACAAAACCTATGAAAAATATATAAAAAAATGTTATACCGACGACATGTCCTAGGTATAGCTTTATAACTGTAAAAGCGGTTTTACCAATCCCGAAGATAAGTCGTCGGTATTACTAGAACGGATGTTGGATGACACCTACTTCTCCCAAAGACAAGTTGTCGGTATTAGTGTCACTTTTCCTGACGACAAGTCGTCGGTATTGGTGTCCCTTTTCCCGACAACAAGTCGTCGGTATTGGTGTTTATTTTCCCGACGATTAGTCGTCTGGATAAAGTCAGAATAAAACTTGTTTTTTATTTCCTCGAAAATCATTTCCGACGACCCTTTGACGACGACATGTCGTCTGTATTGGTTATTCTGTACCGACGACTCCTGTCCCGACGGCATTTTCAACTTTTACTGACGGAGCTATGTCGACGACTTTTTATAGAAGACATGTCATCGTTATAACCTTTCCCGACGACATGTCGTCAGTACAGTGTCCAGAATTGTCGTGTGCATAGGGTTCGATCCTTGTAATGCACCAAAAGGACAAGAACCACCAAAGGGATTAAGGTTAGGGTTTTTCCAAGGTTTGATGGTGATTGAGGCTGATAATGAATCGTAAAATCGACTTAGAGGGGTTTAAATACAAAGGAAACACTAAAAGATCACGGGTTTCATATGCAGCAGGTTTGATGTCATGACCATCTATGTATCACGTCGTGAGAATAGTTCCAAAACGCGTTTTTCATATTGGCTTGTCACATCGTAACCACCCTTTGGACACATTGTGACACTCGATTTTCTCCAAAAATCTAGCTTTTGACTCCCTTAAACCCTAAATCGATCTATCATGCAAACCGGTTGTTACAATTTATAAATTTTATTTTGATATTTTTATCAAACATATACATTTTATTCGACACAATGCAGAATAGAAAGGTGAAATATTTATTTTGTGAGAAACAAATACGGTGAGAGCTTGAGATCCAGTCAAATCTTAACTCATAAAATCTACTTTTTGGAAACCAATGACTTTATTTAATTAATCTTTCCAATTTTCTTTATAACTAAGATATTTAAGCAGACTTGTTACGAACGAAATATACATAATGGATTTGTTCCTTTTTATTTATCTTCACAAAGTCTTTCTTAATCAAATCGAAAGAAATAACGACTATAAACAACACCGGACTATTCTGGAAATATATATAATTAATGAACACCTACCCGAAAAAAGTGTACCAACGTCAACTCCACAACAACAAATCAAAGAAAATATTGCATGTGGTGAAGAAGTCAGGACTCAGGGCTCGATCGCATATGCGGAACACCCATCCTAAAAAGAAAAACAAAACAAAATTTTAACGATGAATTCAAGCTCAAAAACGACATTTTCTATGGTAAAACAAGAAAACTTTGTTTGCAGGAATCCTATACAACATTGCAAATTGGACTACCAAACTACTATCGATCAATAAATGCTACTATATATCTACTTCGGTGTAAACAAGCCTATCACAAGATATATAAAAACGATCACAATCGACAATTACCTCAATCCATAAATCCACCAATAATCAGTTATGTTTACTACAAAAGAGAGAGATCGTACAAAGATCTTCATCGTTGTGTTGGATGGACCAAAAGTTTTGAGGGAGAAAAGTGGTGTCGCACCGCTAAGTTATACCCTCCGGCAGGTAGTACAGCCAGACGATGAGGTGGTTGTCCTTGTAATCTTTAACTCCGGCGATCTGACACAGACACCCGTTATTTCCAGTTGTTGTATAAGAACTGAAGGCCGGAATCATCAGCCAAATAATAAAAGAGACATATTCATTACAAAGCTTAGAGAGGAGATCAGTCAGGGAACAGAGGGTTATATGCGGATCTTCCGACCATTCCATAGAGAATGTAAAAACATTGGAGTAAGTTTTAGTTATCTATCTTTTTTCACATAAAATCATAGATTTCTTCATCTTTTTTTCCAAAGCTGCTGTCTTTTTAATTAATTAATGTTCTTGTGTTCTAAATCAGGTTAAGTTCGAGGCAAAGATTGTCATTGGGCCCACGTTAACTGCCATTATATCGGAAGAAAAACTCAATACAGGAGCAACTTCGGTTGTTATAGGAAGGTCTCTCTCTCTCTCTCTCTCTCTCTCTCTCTCTCTCTCTCTCTCTCTCTCTCTCTCTCTCTCTCTCTCTCTCTCTCTCTCTCTCTCTCTCTCTCTCTCTCTCTCTCTCTCTCTCTCTAAACTTATGTTCTTTAGGAGTTTTGCGGTGGAGACTGTGCCATGTACAAGCCGAAAAAACTGCAAATTTACATCAATGTTTAGTGAAGATGAAGAAATGATTTTGTACACATGCAACCCTTCGGGCGAATCTTCAGGAGTCAAAAACGAAGGTTATCGAGATCAAAAACCTTCGAAATACAAGAAAAAACAGTCGTCCAACAATGAAGTAAAACCCATATATCATATCCTCCCAAATTTTGAGGGCATTTATCAACCTTCTTCAAGTTCTTCAAGCATCGGAAGCACAAGCGAACCACAACAAGAAACAGAAGATTTTGAGAAGTTTAAGGATCATTTCGTTGAAATAAGCAACATAGCATCATCGTCGCGTGGACTAGAGTTTCTTGTTGAACTAAGTTGGGAAGTGATATCGGAGATAACAGATCGGTTTAAAAACATAATTAATGTTTCTTCAAATGAGGCGTTTCAAGTGTATAGCGGTTATTTTGAAGATAGATCATCTGCTGTTTTCGTGAAAAGATTCGTTGGCACTCATTTTAATTACGTTCTTGAAGCTGAAAAGAAGGCAGCTTTGTCTATGTATCATAAAAACATTGTTCGGTTGCTTGGATTCCATCAGAACGAGAATGCGATGGCTTTGGTTTTTCCATATGCTTCTAGAGGTTTACTAATGGACAGATTTCTCAATGGTTCGTGACTATTTTGTTTTTTTCTTCCACTTATGGACTCATGAATATATATTTTAGGCTTTAATTATGAGGAAGATCATATAATTATTTTATTATTTATTATGTCGCGAATCAACATGTTTTGGTGCAGGATTCTGGACAAAGGAATTAGAAATTCATTTTGCTGATAAAATGAAAATAGCAATTGGAATAGCTCAAGGTCTGCGTTACATGCATGAACAATGTCCTAGAGGGCCGATAGTTCATGGGGATTTACGAGCATGCAATGTTCTTCTAGGCCACAACTTAGAACCACAGGTAAATTTGGTACCTTTTTTTTGTTTTTATTTTAAATAAAATTTGTTTAATTTGATAATCCGTCCCAAATTGATAGTCACTTTTGACATTTTAAGTTTTTTTTCTTCAACTTTGACCGTAAATATTTTTATTTGTGTTATATATTAGTTGATAAAACTTATAATAATGAAAAAACATTTAAAATACAATTCATTCATATATTTTGCATCAAGTATTATCTATCAAAAGTAAAAAAATTTAAGGTCAAAATTGAAGAAAAAAGACTTTAAAAGTCAAAAATAGACTATCAAATTAGGACGGAGGTAGTATTATTTTTTATGATTAATAAAAGGCCAAAATCGCAAAAGAAAATATCTATAGTATCAAATATTTACAAGAATAAACTTTTTAAAATCAAAATTAAAAAAATCATTTATAGTCGATGACAAAATATGTAATTTACTCATACTTTTAAAAACCATTTGCTCTTAAACAAAAATCTAAAAAAAATATATACCATATGTATAAAAATTGAAATTTGATTTTTTTTAAGGTATCTACAATGCATTAAACTCTATAGAGTTCAATGACAATGAAGTGTCACATCATTATTCTATTCATTTTTATCCCACAATGCATTAAACTCTATCAGTTCAATGAAACATATTAAAAAATATATTTATTTAAAGATTTAAATATTTTCTTTTTTCCTATTGAAGAGTTTAATGATCATTGAACTCCAAATCCATTGAATGTCAATGTGGCATTTCATAATAATGGAGTTGTATCCATTAAATAACAAATAGACATGACATCTAATTCAACTTTTCCATTAAACTTTTAATTGTGGATGCTCTTAGTGCTAAACTAAGGGAGTACTAAAATTGTAACTTACTCTTTTTCCTATGATAATTGCTCGTCATAGATAACGGGTTTCTCCCATGCTAAATGGCTGCAAATTGAACATTCATCGGATACCTCCACTAGCAGGTTGGTTATTAATCCAATTATAATTTTAATGTAAAATGAGATTCGTTTATGAGATTAATTTGGCTTAATAAGATTTATTCTCGTTTTTTGGACACGATCGAAATCAAAGTTGCGGGCATAAGCATCCTTCTGATAAAAAATCACTGGAATTGATAAAATCCGACGTTCTTGCATTTGGGATATTGCTGTTGAGACTGTTTTGCAATAGATCTGCTCCAAGACATGATCAAAATTTCGTTAAATGGGTATAACTCAATCGATCATCTAACTTCAATCACTTTTAACTCTATTAAAGTTAAAAAGTTATTCAATTGACCTCAAAACTCAAAAGTCAAAATCAAGTTTCATGATTGATTAATTAACTGTGTTCAGGCACGACCTTTATTAGCACAAAGAGCATACCATATATTATACGATGAGTCCGAGCATGATTTCCATGGATTACTTGTAGTTACAACTGCTGCTATTCGATGCATCAGTACAAGATGGAATTCAAGCCCATGCATGAGCCAGGTGATTTATAATTTTAATTTTACAAACCAACATCCAATTTTATATAGCTCTTGTATATGATTAAACTTCGTTTCTTGATTCTTGATTCTTGTTTTTGTTTACTGAATCCTTATAAATTCAGGTGCTTTCACTTCTGAAAGGAGACATTTCTTGCGCTGAGCAAACATTTCCATCAACTGAAAGCAGCCCAGCTGCGACTTTAAGTCCAGATTCAAATGTATGGCTGCGATCGAATGAAAACAGCTCTATCATGGCCTTAACTCCAGACTCAAATTTATGGGTAGTGTGAAAAGCAACAGAAATTAATTAAAATCTGATTTGTTTAATTAGAGATCATTTAAATTTCTGTTCGATTGATACTGTAAAAAGCTATGAAAACAAAGAGATCGATGAATGATGACTCGATATATATATAACTCATAATTAAATACTTCATATTTCAATTTCAACAAGTTAACAAAGTACATAGACATAAACACATGAGAGATAAATATATATATATAATTAGTTAACCCTACGACAGTTCTTCCTTACTTCACCCTTGTAACCAGTAATCGGACTAATGTTTCCCATTTTAACCATGGATTGAGCAAAATGACGGAAGAAAAGAACATGATCATCAGCGAAATGCTTCACTAACTCCATGGTTTTTCCAAGGTTTCCAGACAGAAGAACTTGATCGGATGTGAGAAGTCCTTTTCCCGACATAATGAGCTTGAAATACGTGTTGTCAAATGTCATAGGTGATGTGCGATCTAATGGTGAAATGTTACTATCGCCACCTGTTTTCGGGCATACTGATTTTAAGTCATGGTAGTAGCTTCTTTCAAGAGTTGAATCTGGTTGATTGTTTCCATTTTGATTGTATAAACGTTGCTTGAATGTTGTACATCTTGCCATCCCAATCGTATGAGCTCCTAAAAAGAAATAAATTGAAAGCAACAAGCAATGGATTTTTAGCGACGGATGAAGGCATTAGTGACAGATTAACAAATAGCTTACCAGAAAGAGAGACTAGATCGACTTCATTGAGACCTTGGCGCTGAAAAAACGTTAAAAGGTTTTGAATAGTGGAATTTGGTGGAGGAATGTTCTTGTTTGAGCCATTGAGACTTGCTTTTTTTGAATCTCTTCTTCCTAATGGCAATTCCCAATTCGGTCCTCCACTCTACATTTTCATGAGTAATATTATTCGTTAATTATTGAAATGATAAGGGTATTTTAGTCAGAGGAGAATGTGGTTTTTGAGTGCTTACGAGAATAGTGGAGCCTCGAGCAGCAAGGGCGAGAATGTCTGCACAAGAAACGGTCTCCGGACATGTTTGTTCGAGTTTAGATTTGATTTCGTCGATCACTTCAAATCCCCGAAGAGAGTTTTTGTTGGGGACAGATTTCTTTTCGCTTTTGAATGTTGGATGATCATCCAATAAGACAGAAGCATCACATCCCTCGAAAATCATAAATCAACATATCAATATTAAATGACATTATATGATATAATATCTAGAGTAACATACAAAAATAAATGACTATAGTCCAAGATTGATACATTTAACGATTCATGTCTTTATTTCAAAATTTCGTGTTCATAAAACTGTGACCACTGACCATGCTGATTTTGATATCCATATTTCATATCGATCTGCGTAAATTATATTTTGCTTATTGAATATAGCTTATTTTTTTGGCATTTTGTCCCAAAAAAGATTTCTCTTAAAGTTTTTCTTGCAATTTGTGTCCTTATTTTGGGTCTTTCGACCTTATAATGAGCAAGATTACAAGACAAACTTTTTGAGACACAAGTTGAGAAATCAACCATTTGAAAGACCAAAAATGTAATTTAAGCTATCAAATTTAGTTCTTTTTTAAGGTATGGAACCTTGAAATAAGAACCAATTGGAAATTATTTCAAATTTGATTAAAAATGGTAAAAATTAGAATTAGGGACTAAAGTACTCCACAATTTATGATCATAAAAGTGATAGATTTAAAAATTACCTGAACAAAACAGTCATGGAAATGAAGCCTGAGTAAAGAAGCTGCCATTCTTGGCTCTTTTGAAATGGCCTTTTCAAGGACTGACATGACAATGTCATTAGCTTGAGGACACGTATGACTGTAGAAACCTGGGAAAAGTCCAGAATACTTCCGACCACCAATAGGGCGGCTTACACCACCACCACCACCGCCGCCGCCGTTACCCCAGCCAAAGTGGAAGCTGGGAAAACCTGAGCAAAAGGTGGAGGAGGAGAGTAGAGCAAGTAGTGTCAAAGTAGTGTAGAGAAGTTTGAAAGAAGCCATTGATGTGGAGGTGTTTGAGTGTTTGTGATGTTGGAAAGGAATGCATGAAGATGAAGAGATATATAGAGAGGTGAAGGGATGATGATCATGTATAGATTCCAACCACTTTACATCACCAAATCCTTGAGGATTGAGGAGTGGTTTTTGGTAGAGGTATACCTACTCCATGAATGCATGTGCATGTAGATGTTAATATGTCACCACCTTGCCTTACCATTGACCAAATTTGATACCACTTTTTGGAATTGAGTATACCATTACCAACACTTTGCTTAATTTATGCATAAGTACAATGTACAGAAATAACTGAATCTCTTGGACTAAGTCGTTGTGTTTTGAGTATTCCGCTTGTTTATAAATATTTTGTAAATTTATGATAGATCAGATTATTGGGCCCACACGGTGTGAAACTCTATGCAAAACAATTAATCAAACGCTTACTTCGTTAGAACACGTCTAGCCTCTCATTTCAAACCAATGACCAGTAGGAAGACCGAAGATATGGTCCGCCAGGTACAAAACCAAGTCTTTCATGTAAGCATTGCAATTTATGACAACTACAAGATGAATACTTCATTCGTTAATTGTAATGTGGTTGTAGTATGGTTTATACTTTTCATTATAAGTCCTCAAATTGTAAAACCTTCAAAAATTAGATAGTAGTGATGGCAAGTCTTAATTGTCGTCTCAAGTTTTAAAAAATAATTAAACAGAAACATTAAAGATAATAAAAAGTATGCAGATCAAGACTAAGAATGATCAATATCGTTGTTAAAGATGTCCATATTGTTGAGATATTAGCTAATATAATAAGGGAAATTGATCGAGTAATCTAACCAGTATTATAGAAAATTTTAAAAATTAAAAATTGAAAAAAAAAAAAAAAAAAAAAAAAAAACAATTTATTTTGTTTGAAAAATGATCACAAGTTCCGAAACGGGTCATTTGAGACCCATTTGTAGGAAGATGGTCGTGTATATAAAATCCGATCCTATCTAGTTTGTTGTTTGACACCCCTATAAATTCCGTTTCGGACTTTAATTTCGAGTTCATTTATTTCGGAAACCGTTTCTAACTACTACAACCTACGTTCCAAAAACATTTTGAACCCAGTAAATCACAAATGTTTTCTTCTAACGCTAAAGAAATTCACTTTTTATATGTAAGTTTATAATTATATGTCTTTACTACAGATTTTATGTTAACACGTATATAATTTATGTAATTATATACGTTTTATTTGTTGATATGTGATTTTTAGAAGTTTAATGGCAATTATTTGATTACGTTTACTTTTATATATATATATATATATATATATATATATATATATATATATATATATATATATATATATATATATATATATATATATATTACATCAAAAGATCTTATAAATATACAAATTTTCACTCGTTCGGAACGAATCCGAAATCCATAAAACATCTCACGGAATACTAAGAACTTTTCCGGAATACAATAAAAAGTTCCAAAATATGGATCCGGATTGTTATTATCCGGAATTATGATCCGAAATGCATTTCTAGAAAAGGATTCTGGAAGAGTGGTCCGAAATTTGATTTAAAAAAAGTTATCCAATATAGTGTATTCCAAAATGTCATTCGGAACATACATGCTAAATTCCTTAAGTAATGGTTTTTTTATTGTAGCATGACATAACATACGAAGCGCTTGTGACTACAACCAACAGGCATGAACTTGTACTGGAAATCATGGCTCGATTACAAAATTTACCAGTTTATGCGGCCATGTTTAGGCAATCATGTTTTGGTGATTATGTAAACATGTCGATGGGTGTGGAATGTCACCCTTTACTCTGTCACTATCTTATGTGTGTAACATCCAGTTTTGAAAAGCTTTTTATTTTGGGAATTATGGGCATTAAATGGATCAACTTAGGATCTTGGACTTAAAGGGTTTAGGTTTAGACCCAATTAGGCATGATTTATATAAGTTCGGTGATCTAAGCTTTTGGTTTGTTTTTTGGGAGTCCAAGGGTATAATGGTAAATGTAACGCCTTATTTCTGGTATGATTTTAATTCAAGTATTACATTTTTTTCCTGAAGAACTTGTTGAGTTGGAAGCCCCAACTCGACGTCTTGAAGTTGTTTTGGCCGTGGGATTTTATGAGGAAACTCGACGAGTTGAGGAGTCACAACTCAGCGAGTTGGCCGCTCAGGAGGAAACCCTAATTTTAAGGTTTTGCACCTTATTTAAAGACCTTAAGTCCCAGGCATTGGCCTCATTTCCATCCCCTAAAGTCCCTAACCCTAATCTTGAAACCCTAAAGCCTTTTTGAGTGTTATGAGCCCTTTGAGAGTGTATTTTGGTGTGTTTGAAGCCCTTAGAAGAAAGAGAAGCTTGGTGCTAGGTGGTGATTCAAGTTTGAGCCTTCAAGATCTTGATTCTTTGCATCATTTCCATCATATTTCTGGTATAAAGTTCTAACCTTGCTCAATATTTGATTAGATCTCTTTTTTGGGTTAGTTATGATGCTTTTATCCATGTTTGGGTGATTGGTGGGGTTGAAGGTCGTCCCAAGTGCTTTCCTTCCAGATCTATGGTCCTCTTGAGCTCTTTTGGCATAAAGATGCTAATTTTATGGCCTTAAGAGCTCCATGCATGCATTAAGTCCATCTTATGGCTCCTTTTGGACCATTGAGTCTCTTCCAAGCATGGTTGAGAGTAAAGTTGGAAACTTTACGTGTGTTTGCAGCCTTTAAGGACCATATCTGTATTTTTGGGGCTTTGTCTTGGAGAATAAGTGCTTATTGTTTATGTCTTAACCTTTCAACATTAGGGTTTGGGTTCTATACCCATTAGGATGGTTCTTAAGGGTAAATTTGGAAACTTTACCCTTCAAGTTGATATTTTAGTCGAGATCTGAGTGGTGGACCTTCTAGTTTCAAGAATGGGGACTTAATGGATTAAGAGGAGGCGTACAAGCCCAAGTTCTCTATTCATCCGGGGGCCACAAAAATGTATAGAGATATGCGGTTGAGTTATTGGTGGTCCTGCACGAAGCGGGAGATCGCATGGTTTGTGTAGCGGTGCTTGACCTACAGGAAGGTCAAGGCCGAATATCAGAGGCCCCACGGCAAGGTTAAGCCACTACCCATTCCCATGTGGAAGTGGGAAGAGATCACCATGGACTTCATCATGAAGTTACCGAGGACGGCGAGGGGCGTGGACTCCATTTGGGTCATTGTAGATAGATTGATGAAGAGTACCCATTTATTCCGACTCCCAAGAGTATTTCTACTGAGAAATTAGCAGATATCTATGTGCGAGAGGTGGTGGTCAGGCATGGAGTGCTAGTATCAGTAGTCTCAGACCGCGATGTTTGATTCACATCCAGATTCTAGAGGAAATTCCATGAGGAACTGGGTACACAGTTACATTTCAGCACTGCGTGCTACCCCCATACAGACAACCAGAGTGAGCGGATGATCCAGACACTCGATGATATCCTACGGGCTTGCGTGTTAGATTTCACATGGAGTTTGGATACATACCTCCCAATAGCAGAGTTTTCATATAACAGTAGTTCTCATGCTAGTATCAATCAATCCCCATTTGAGATGTTGTATGGTCGGAGGTGCAGGACTCCCGTATGTTGGGGGAGGTTGGGCACCGAGTAATGGGAAGCACCGAGGTAGTGCTCAAGGTCACCAAATTGATTCAGCAGGTGTGTGACAGGCTGCAAGTCATACAGAGCCTCCAGAATAGTTATGTTTATCGGCGTCGCTCGGATCTCGAGTTATAAGACCATGTGAGGGTGCCCATGGCATTCCAAGTAATCCCATCGGGGTGCCCATGACACATAGGTGTAACACACTTGGGGGGGGAGCCAACGACATCGGTATATGTTTGTATGCATGGCTTGTGTTGTTGATATGGTTTATATGATTATGTGGACTGTGTGGGGTATGTTATAGGGAACTCACTAAGCGTTAACTTACAGTTTGTTGGTTGTTTCAGGTACATCGGGATCTAAGGCCAAGATCCTGACGTGATAGCGCGACATGCACTCCCTGACGTTTTATTGGGGACACTCTAATGTTATGAATAAATTGTCTAATGTTATGAATTTTGAAAAACATATGATTGGGATTTTATATTTTATAGTAATGATTTAGTTATTAAAAAATGAAATTTTTTATTGAACTTTGGGTTGTTACAAGTTGATATCAGAGCCTTGGTTTGAGGGATTCAGACATACGCTCGGGTGTGTCAGGACTCAAACTGAGGAAATGGTAAATTTGTTTTCAAAAATTAAAGTTAAACACTTTTAAAACTGACTTCTTGTAAGAAAAAGGGAGAGTGTAATGCAAGTAATTGGTCGAGCTCAAGTAAGTGTTTTCCTTAATATGTTAGCCAAGCTATAGTGATATTTGGAATGTAACAGTCGTATGGATTTTGCTATGTGTATGCTTTAAAAGTTGTTGTATACGGTTAGGATTTATAGCCTTAGAATAAATGATTTTGCCTTATTTCTTGTCCTCATTTGGTTGTGGTCCTAGGGTAGAGTCTATTATTCGACAATCTATTTGATCTAGTTCTACGTATAATTTGCATGCATAAGGCAGCCTGTTATGATTTATTTGAGTTTTGGTTTTGATGGGAATGGAGCAAATCTTTGGATAGCCTAGGATTTGAGTTATTTCATGGAGTCATGAGATATGTTTTGTTTTGGGATGAATTAGAGTTATCACATAGAGCCTTGGGGAAGGTACATGTAGGTGTGGAAGGTAGTATTGGGCCTGTACTACTAAAAGCACATGACATGTACCCGAACTAATGTTAGACCTGGAAGCTCTAAGGAGACCGATGTGGAAGGATCCCCATTTTGAATATCTTGATCATTCTATTTTATGGTATTTTAGATCAGAATGGTGGTGACGCGTCATGGAGCAGGGGGATCGGGATCAGGATTAGGATCCGGATCTGGCTCGGGCTACAATACCGACCCTATTGACGAGAGGTTGCGCAAGCTTATCGCATCCGAGGTTATGAGGGGCATTCTTGATGCTGCCCTAGTGATTTTTGGGACCGTCAAGGAGGGGATGATGGAGATCATGGCGGAGCGACTTAGGTCTTTCCGAGCTGAGATTGTTGCGAGCCAGGTTGGGGCCCGAACTCCCTTCTTTAGGGAGTTCAAGGAGTGTGGGGCACCTGAGTTCTTTTGGGTAAGGGAATCCATAGTTAGTCGATGTTGGGTGGTAGACATGGAAAACAACCAACGCATGAGCTTTTGCCCCGAGGCAGAAAAAGTGGGGTTTGATTCGTGCATGTTGAGGGACCGAGCCAGGAACTGGTAGAAGGAGATGACCCACCAGGTGGGATCAACCGGAGTGGCTAAGATGTCATGGGAGGAGTTTTAGGCGTTTTGACTTGGAGTTTACACCATCCATTGAGGTGCAACGATTAGTTAGGGAGTTTCCGGAGCTAGAGCAGACCACCAAGACCATGGCGGAGATCACCGCCGAGTTTTGGGAATAAGCACTATTGATTCTGCAGTATATTGTGGATTAGGATATGAGGAGGATGAGGTATCATTCCATGCTGAGGGATGATATATGTGAGTTCATGATCTTTTCAGGGTGTAAAACCCTGAAAGAGATGGTAGAGAAGGCCCGGGAGCAGGAGTTGGAGTTGGAGTTCCACACTAAGCGGAAGCCAGAGAAAGCTCAAATAGATATATGTCAGGATAAAAATCCTAAGACCTCTGACTCTTCCAGTAGGGGCCAGCATGAGCGTGGCCGATGTACCAGGTGCGGTAAGTCGCACAACGGGGGATGTCGGACAGCGAGCTCGGGATGTTACATGTGTGGACAGCAAGGCCACATCAGCAGGGGTTGCCGCAAGAAGGGCTTGATTTGTTTCCACTGCAACTAGATCGTCCATAAAAAGGCTAATTTTTTAAGGCGGATCATTGATGGCCGCCCCTACTAAGGCGGATACTCCTGTAGTGAAGAGTCGTGCATTTCAGTTGACCACAAAGAAGGCTCAAGCAGCGCCAGACGTTGTGGCTCATACGTAATTTATTTTCCCGCTCAGTATTGATTTTTTATGCTTATGTATATATGTGCTCTTATATAGGGACCTTTTTGGTAAATGGTATGTCAGCTCATGTTCTTGTCGATTCGGGAGCTACCCGATCGTTCGTATCTCTTGCGTTTAGCAAGATGTTCTGGGATGCTCCAGCAACTTTGGATTCCCCGCTTGAGGTTGAGATTATAGATGACCGTACTGTGAGTGCTGCAAGGGTATATCGAGACTGTGTCCTGAATGTGTTTGGGGAGAGGTTCCGTGTCGATCTGGTTCCGATACCATTGTGAGGGCTGAAGGTGATCGTCAGGATGGATTGGTTAGGGGCCAATGGGGTCATGATAGATTGAGAACGCCAGCTCGTGAGAGTTCGAATCCCGAGTGGGGGAGAACTGGTTGTTTAGGGAGAGAGGACCTCGCAGGGGCCAACCCTCTGTTCGGCTGCGAGGGCTAGGAGACTTCTCTATTAGGGTTGTTCGGGATCGTTGGCATACATCTCAGATACGAGGGTTGAGTCCACGGCAGATTGGGCAGTGTACCAGTTGTACAAGATTTTCGGGATGTCTTTCCTGAGGAGTTGCTAAGGATGCCTCCAGAGAGGCAGGTAGAGTTTCGCATTGATTTGTTGTCGGGTGCTGCTCCGATAGCTAAGGCACCGTACCGGCTAGCTCCACCTGAGATGCAGGAGCTATCTACACAGCTTCAGAAGCTACTAGACCGAGGGTTTATCCATCCGAGCAGCTCTCCATGGGGAGCACCGATCCTGTTTGTAAAGAAGAAGGACGGGTCACACAGGATGTGCATTGATTATCAGGAGCTAAACAAGCTAACAATGAAAAATTTGTTATCCGCTTCTGAGGATTGATGATTTGTTCAATCGGCTTCAGGGTGCATCTTAGTTTTCCAAGATTGATCTTCGGTCAAGGTACCATTAGATGAGGATTAGGGTCAAGGATATACCAAAGACAGCTTTCAGGACTCGGTACGGTCACTATGAGTTTGTGGTGATGTCATTCGGGCTCACCAATGCCCCAACATCATTCACGGACCTCATGAACAGCGTGTGTAGGCCGATGTTGGATCGGTCTGTGATCATTTTATCGATGATATCTTGGTCTATTCTAAGACCAAGGAGCAGCACGAGCAACATTTGAGTGAGGTATTGGAGACACTGAGGACGGAAAAGCTTTATGCCAAGTTCTCGAAGTGTGATTTCTTGTTAAGTGAGGTGCAGTTTTTGGGGCAGATCATCAACCAAGAGGGTATTTTGGTTGATCCATTCAAGATTGAGGCAATGATGCGATGAGAAATATCAAAGAATGCATCTGAGATCTGTAGCTTCTTGGGCCTAGCGGGGTATTACCGGAGATTTATTCAAGATTTCTCCAAGATTGCGGCACTTTTGACTCGCTTAAACAAGAATAATGTGACATTTTGGTGGGCCCCGGATCAGTAGTTGACTTTCAAAACCTTGAGACAAAGTTATGTGAGGCCTCGATTTTAGTGCTACCCAAGGGATTGGATGATTTGGTGGTGTATTGTGATGCGTTTATCATAGGGTTAGGGGCTCTTTTGATGTAGAGGAGGCATGTGATCGCGTACGCCTCGAGGCAGTTGAAGCCTCATGAGGCGAACTACCCCACTCACGACCTGGAATTGGGGGCGGTGGTGTTTTCCCTCAAAATCTGGAGGCATTACTTATACGAAGTTCGGTGCACCATCTTTACTAACCACAAAAGTTTGAAGTATTTGATGGATCAGCAGAACCTTAACACAAAGTCTAGTTCAAGTGGGAAGATTTGTAACACTTAGTTCATGTATTATTCAATTTTTAGCATTTTAGGGTTTAGACTGGAACTCGACGAATTGGGGAGCTCCAACTCGTCATGTAAAAATCTTTTTGGATGTGCGGATTAAGCACCCAACTCGACGAGTTTGTGAGCCTCAAATCGACGAGTTGACGCTGGGGATGAAAACCCTAATTTTCGGGCATTGTACCCTATTTAAAGGACTTAATCTCTAGGGTTGGCCTCCTTACCAGCCTCCTTGCCCAGAGGAAACCCTATAATCACCTTGCCCTCTTATTAATTGAGGTTTGTGAGTGTTTAAGTGATTATTTGAGATCTTTGAAGGAGGTGCTGAAGAGAGAAGTATCAAGTTTGGAGAAGTGAACTTGGATCCAGAAACTCTAAATCAAGGGCTACATCATTTAGCTTTAAATTCATAACCTTGACATGTAGCTTATTAGATCTCATCTTTTATGGTTTTGAGTTTGGTTTTGGGACTTTGGCTTGAATGTCCAAAGAAAGGAGGTTTCCAGAGGTTGAGGGTGTAGATATGGCCTCTATAAGACCTCTAGAGGATTAAAGTGGCAAACTTTAATAGCATCCATGTCCCATTCATGCGATATGTCAATTATGAAGCCAAAAATGAACCTTAGAGGGTGTTTCTTGCATGCATGGACGTAAAGTGGAAACGTTTCGTGATTTATCCACCTTAGGACCTCAGAACTGTAACATGAAACGTTGAAGCAAGGGTTTGAGGATTAATGAGTCAAGACCCTCCTCAAAGGAGCTAGGGTTTGGGCCTAGAGCTTATTAGATGATCTTTGGGGGTAAAGTTGGAAACTTTACCCTTCTAGACGTCTCTATGGTTAGGGATCTGAAGATTGGATCCTTTGGATTCAGAAAAATTACTTAATGCATTAAGTGGGTTGACAGACTGGAGAACTCGATGAGTTCATAGGGGAACTCGACGAGTTGGTTTAGGGTTACCACAATTCTATTGGGAAACAGAGGAACTCGACGATTTGTAGGAGAACTCGACGAGTTGGATCGCAACATCATGATTCTGGCTTTGGGATGGACTTGACGAGTTACAGGGATAACTCGATGAGTTAGATCAACTCGAAGTGTTGAATTTGACTTTGACCTTGAACAGGGTTGATTTTTAAGGAGTTTGAAGGATTGCGTTGTATGTAAGGAATTTTTTATGATTAGGAGGTGGCAAAGCTGATACTCTGAGTTTGGACCTACTTAAATATAGTTCTCATTTGAGGTGAGTCTCCTCACCATACCAATGGGTCGAAGGCAACAAGGCTGGCCCATTATGTGTTATGTGGTATGCTAGTTGATTATGTGGTATGTGATATGCTAGTTGTATTGTGATACTTGCATGGAAGACCCCGAGGGGAGCCCGTGACACTTGGATGTCAGACCATGTGGGGGTATCCATAGCATTCCAGGTAAAGACCATGCGGTGACCATGACACTGTTGGGTTTTATCTACTATAAAAATCCTATGGTGAGCAGACAACACTAACGCTTTAGATCTAAGTTTTCTCTAGTTATATTGTAACGCCCGGATTCCCAAGCATTGATTTTTTTTGTTAAAAGATCTTTTTGATATCAAAGTCTACTCGACGAGTTGGTTGCTCGACTCATCGAGTAGCAGCGGGTTGGTCTACGTGTTTAAGTGACCTACTCGTCGAGTCCAAGGAGGGACTCAACGAGTAGGAGCTGGAGGATGAAACCCTAATTTTCGGGGTTTTGCACCCTACTTAAAGGATCATTGGCCTCCCCGGCCTACCCTCTACACCCTCTTGTCATTCCAAACCCTAAATTCATGTGTGTGTGTGTGCGCTTTCTTGGTGTGTTAAGCTTTGAAGAAGGATTTTGGTGAGAAAAGCTTTGGAAAACAAGTGATTAGAAGCAAGGAACTCATGGGGAATCAGAGATCTACTTCAGTAGGCACCCTTTTTGAAACTATTAAGCTGTTACCTTGGCTCATCTCTTCCTAGATCTCTTTTGGATGGTTTTTAGAAAGCTTTTCTTGTGTTTGAGCTAAGATCTGAAGTTGCAACTTCAGATTTGAACTATTTTTGGTCTCTAAGTCCATAAAGTTGCCAGCTTTGGCAAGTATGAGCTGCCCCTCAAGTGCAAGACTTCTTTACAAGCTTAGTTTTGTCATTTTAAGGCTTTAGAGCTTTACATGTACATAAAGTTTGCAACTATATGTGATAAACATGCATTGGGAAGCTGGATCTGCAATATGGAGCCTTTGCATGGCTTAAAAAGCATATGTATGGATGAAGGACTGAAGGGACTCGGCGAGTCCGATGAAGATTGTCGTAGTCTCGACGAGTAGGATGAGTGACACGGCGAGTTGGATGAGGTTTTCCCAACTTTTGGACATATATGAACTTGGCAAGTTGCAAGGGAAACTCGACAAGTCGGCCAAGGAATTTACGACCGCAAATCTTAGGAACTCGACGAGTCACTCAGTGACTCGGCGAGTTGGTGAGTTATACATGAAACTCGGCGAGTAGTTGAGGGTACTCGACGACTTGAGGTCAACATGGATTGTTGACCTTGACAGTTGACTTTGGCTTTGACTAAGGGTTGACCGGTGGGCTTCTGGGACGTTTTGGGAGGTTGTAAATTTACAAGTATGGTTTTACAGTGAATATAGGTGGTCGAGTTCGTGGTAGTGATTTGAGAGTTTGAGCTTATTTTACGAGTCGACAGTTACGAGGTGAGTTATCCTCACTATATCAATAAGTTCTAATGCACCAAGGCCGGACCTTTATGATTGTATCTAGATTATAGCATGATAGGTTATTGGGATGTTGCTATGATTAGTGATATGCTTATGTTAGTGACCTAGTTAGGTCAGTTTGCTGATTATAGAATGATGATATGTTAGTGACCGGTTAGGTCTATATCCCGGTCTTTGGGATGTTGCTATGATTAGTGATCTGTTAGATCGGTTTGACTATTGTATGATATGAGCTAGCATATGATATTTATGTGCACATGTTTGTTTGATTGGGGGTTGGGTTGAGGTAGTCCTGCTTTGTGCTATAGGCCAACATACCCGATGAACTATACGGAGAGGCTGTAGGCCCTGCGAGGCGGTCCAGTCATGTCGAAGGCTCGAGAGCGGTCCAGATAGGCTGTAGTCCCTACAAGGCGATCCAGTCAGGCTGAAGGCTCATTATGCATGTTGTTCAATATTTGTTATATGTTATGGTTATATTGGTATGGCGTTGGTATTTTGGGGTAGCTCATTAAGCTTTCGGGCTTACAGTTTCAGTTTGTTGTTTCAGGTACTTCTGGTGATCGAGGGAAAGCGAAGGTCTGATCGTACCACTCCTCCTACTGCTATGTTTTATGATTGGAAACTATGATACTCTGATGATTATTATTTTGAATACAAATTATGTAATGGTTAAATGGTTTTTAAGTGTGTTGAAAAAAATTTAATTTTGCATGATTTTATGGGTGTTACAAGTTGGTATTAGACCCTTGGTTTGAGTGAATTGGAGGAACATTCGTGTGAATCCAGTCTCAAATCGAGGAAAGATTTTTAAAATGATTTTTAAATGGTTTTCAAAATAAGTAAAGAAGGATGCAGGGTGTACGATCAGTTGGAGCCAGTAAGTAAACCCCAAAATACCATATAGATATTTGATTATGCGATATGTTAGAAAAGCATGCTAGTATTAGGCTAAGGATTCTCAGGAATTGCATGATAGATTTGCCTTATTATATGATGCATGCTAGCCTAGGGTTTTCCTTATATGAGATTGACATCATTACTGTAGTTGCTTGTGTATGTATTACGATTGTAAATAATTAAGATCTTATATCCTGAGAATGTTTGATTTGGCCTTATGTTATGTTCTTATTGATTAGGGCTTTGGGTAGGATCCGATATTCGAGAGCCTATAGGGTCCAGCGTTATGTATGGTTAGCATACTAGTGTTGCGGGGGTTGGTGGAAGTCTCATGGATGAGCGAGATCGAGCAACCACCATATGCATCTATAGTGTTTGGGTGTTGTGATGATACTTGAGACAAATATGGGTAGGTGTGGAAGGTAGTATGGTCCCATACTACTGAAAGCATAGGACCCATACGCATAGCAAGGAAGTCACAACCCCTAGGGTTTAGTTGAAAGTTGGTTCCCAATTATATATGCGGATTTTATGATATCTTCCTGTTATATTTTCAGTATGGTGGTTACGAGGCGTTTTGTGTTTGGACACGGATTGGGATCAGTGCAGGGCGATCAGGAGGCCCCAACAGCGCCTGAGGTCATCGGTCAGGAGGGGCCAATGTTAACAAAGGATCGAGTCAGGGAGATCATCCGCGAGGAGGTGGTCGAGATTATCCAGGGTCAGATTTCGGAGTTGTTTGGGTCTATCAAGATCGCTATGGTGGAGTACTTCGATGAGAGATACGCAGACCTTGCGGAGACATCTGCCACGTCAGCCATATCGGCTATATCAGTGGCAGGGGGAGGAGTAGGATTCACTCAGGGCTTCTAGTACCGAGACTTCAATAACACAAAGCCCACTACTTTTGATGGGACTCAGGACCCTATCAAGGCTATGAGGTGGATTCCTGATATGAAGGGGTGTTTCTTTACTTGCTCATGTCCTACTGAACAGAGGGTCAGGTGTGCTCTAAACCTGCTTAGGTTCGAGGCCATGGACTGTTGGAGATTGACAATCGGGTTGTACACTGATGATCAGAGAGTTGTTGTTACTTGGGAGCAGTTCAGGGCTATGTTCCACGCCCAATACATTCCACGGGTTGAGCGGGAACGATTGTCACATGAGTTTTTGTGTTTGAGACGGGATGGGGAGTCGGTGTCGGAGATCACCCGCATGTTCACCGAGAGGGAGATGATCTGCCCAGAGTTTGCTTCTGAGCAAGCTCAGATGACTCGTTATCTGAGCATGCTCAAGACGGACATCCGTCAGTTTGTTGCCACGCAGCGATGTGATATTCTTATGGATCTACAAGAGGACGCTAGGCGGCGTGAGTTAGAGATTGAGCTGCAATTCAAGGAGCAGTGTCAGGCCCCAACACAGTGTCAGCCATCGTCGAAGCGGCCTAAGACAGCTAATTCTACGACCGGGGGTCAGTAGAGCCGCACTTGTGGATAGTGCGACAAGAGTCATTCTGGAGTTTGTCGAGCGGGTAGTGGGTGCCAAAAGTGTGGCAAGGAGGGGCACTATGCTATGGACTATCGCCATTCTGCCCCTGCAACGGATATGAGGATATGTTATCATTGTCATCAGGTTGGTCACGTGAAGACCAAATGTCCACAACTCGCAGCCAGACCAGCACAGGTTCCAGCGCCAGCTACATTGAGGATTGGGGATGGGAGGCCAGTTAAGGAGGAGCCTCCGAAGGCTCAGGGGCGTGCCTTCCAACTTACAACCGAGGAGGCCAGGGCAGCACCGGATGTGGTTGCTGGTATGTTTCTATTCTTTATCTCATTTATTATATCTTTGTTATGCTTATCTGTTGTACCTGTGTTTAGGTACATTTTTAGTGCACTCATTGCTTGCATTGGTTTTATTTGACTCGGTGGCGAGTCGGTCTTTTGTATCTCAGACATTTAGTAGGAAGTTTAGTGTCCCAGTAGTTGAACTAGAGTGTCTGTTGTGAGTCTCTATCGCCAACGAACACGGAGTTTCCGCTTCTTCAGTCTACCGAGGATGTGAGTTCTAAATCTTCAGGGTGTCCTTTCCAATAGATTTGATTTTGATTCCCATGGGGGAAGTATGCGTGATTGTGGGGATGGACTGGCTTAGTCGATTTGGTGCCATGATAGATTGTGAGGGCCAGCGGGTGGTAGTTCGAACCCTAAGTGGGGGAGAACTGATTGTACATGGCGATGGCACTAGAGTAGGATCAGGGTTCTGTTTAGCTGCTAGGGCTCGGCAGTATATTCAGCACGGGTGTGCGGGTTTTCTCGCATATTTGGTGGATACGCGAGCCAGGGATCAGATTTCAGTTTCAGAGGTTCTAGTAGTCAGGGAGTTTGCAGATGTGTTTCCGGAGGAGTTACCAGGGATACCTCCGGAGAGGCAGGTCGAGTTTCGAATCGACCTGGTGCCTGGTGTGGCCCCTATCGCCAAGGCGTCGTACCGGTTGGCACCACCCGAGATGCAGGAGCTTTCTTCACATATGCAGGAACTGTTGGGCAAGCAGTTCATTCGACCTAGAAGTTCTCCATGGGGAGTATCGATGCTCTTCGTCAAGAAGAAGGACGGTTCGCACCGGATGTGCATTGACTATAGGGAGCTGAACAAGTTGACGGTGAAGAACTGTTATCCACTTCTGAGGATAGATGACCTCTTTGATCAGTTACAGGATGCATTTTGGTTCTCCAAGATAGATTTAAGGTCATTGTATCATCAGGTCCGGGTCAGAGAGGAGGACGTGGAGAATACCGCATTTCGGACTCGTTATGGTCATTAAGAATTCGTGGTGATGCCATTTGGGCTCACCAACGCGCCAGCAGTATTTATAGACCTGATGAATCGGGTCTGCAGACCGATGCTTGATCGCTCGGTCATAGTGTTTATTTATGATATATTGGTATATTCCAATACCCGAGAGCAGCACGAGGAGCACTTCAGGGAGTTTTTGGGAGTTCTGAGACGAGAACGGCCTTATGCTAAGTTCTCGAAGTGTGAGTTTTGGTTGCGAGAGGTATATTCCCTAGGACATCTCGTTAATCAGGAGGTGATTTTGGTCGACCCGACCAAGATCGAGGCATACATGCAGTGGGAGGTGCCGAGATCTCCCTAGGATATCAGGAGTTTTTTGGGATTAGCAAGGTACTAACAGAGATTTATTCGGGATTTCTCCAAGATTGGAGTACCCCTCACTCATCTAACGAGGAAGGGGATGGATTTCCGGTGCGGCCCTGAGCAGCAGAGGGCGTTTGAGACCCTCCGTCAGCGTTTTTGCGAGGCTTCAGTTTTGACTCTCCTGGAGGGAGTTGCGGATTTTGTGGTGTTCTGTGATGCATCCACCACAGGCTTGGGGGTGCTCCTCATGCAGAGAGGATGGGTGATAGCCTACACATCATGGCAGCTGAAGCCGCATGAGACGAGATATCGTACGCACGATTTTGAACTTGGAGCGGTGGTGTTCGCTCTCAAGATATGGATACATTACTTATATGGGGTCCTTTGTACCACATACACGGATCACAAGACCTTGAGACAGATCATGGATCAGCCGAACCTTAAAATGAGGCAGCGCAGGTGGCTAGATGTAGTCAAGGACAACGATTGTGAGATCCTTTACTACCCCGGTAAAGTGAATGTAGTGGCGGACGCCTTGAGCCGCAAGTCAGATGGGTCATCCACCCCAGCGATATGTATGAGGATAGCGGTGGATTCTCAGCTTGTGAATTTGATCAGAGATGCTCAGGTTGATGGCATGCAACCTGAGAATTGGAAGGTGGGGGGATCAGGGGTGAGAACACCCGGTTTGTGCAGGATAGTCAAGGATTATTGACCCGTTGCGGTCGGGTATGGGTTCCGATGTCTGGTGGGGTCAGACAGATTGTCATGGAGGAGGCTCATAAGTCTCATTTCTCTATCCAGTCGAGGGCCACCAAGATGTATAGAGACCTGAGTTTGAGTTACCGGTGGCCATGTATGAAGCGAGAAATCACTTGGTATGTCGAGAGGTGCTTGACATGTAGGATGGTCAAGGCCAAGCATCAGAGGCCGCGTGGTATGCTACAGCCCCTAGAGATTCCCATGTGGAAATGGGAGCAAATCGCGATGGATTTCATCACCAAATTGTCAACGACAGTGAAAGGGTTTGATGTTGTATGGGTCATCATAGATTGATTGACCAAGAGTACCCATTTCTTGGCTATACGGGATAGTTCCTCGACCGATAAGTTGGCCAACATGTATGTTCACGAGATTGTCGCTCGCCATGGGGTTCCGGTCTCCATTGTTTCTGACTGAGATGTTAGATTTACTTCTCGTTTTTGGCAGAAGTTCCATGAGGATCTGGGCACGCGTTTGCACTTTAGCACAACATTTCATCCACAAACTGACGGTCAAAGTGAGCAGACCATTCAGACCCTCAAGGATATGTTGAGGGCGTGTGTCATTGACTTCGGTGGGAGCTAGGATTCCCACCTACCCCTTGCAGAGTTCGCCTACAACAACAACTATCTATCCATTATTGGCACCCCACCTTTCGAGTTGTTGTATGGGCAGAGATGTCGCACCCTGATTTGTTGGGGTGAGGTCGGACACAGGGTGATGGGATGGACAGAGGTAGTTTTGCATATTACCGAGAAGATTCGGCAGATTAGGCAGCGATTGCAGACTGCTCAGAGTCGACATAAGAGTTACGCCGACAGACGCCGATCAAAGTTAGAGTTCCAGGTGGGTGATATGGTACTCCTGAAGGTCTCACCCTGGAAGCGTGTGATCCGCTTCAGGAATAGGGGAAAATTGGGTCCCCGCTTCAATGGACCGTTCAGGATTGTTGCCAGGGTTGGCAAGGTGGCATACAGGCTAGAGCTATTGGAGGAGCTTAGTCGGATCCACAGTACTTTCCACGTTTTGCAGTTGCGAAAGTGCATTATGGATCAGGAGGCAGTGGTGTCGTTGGATGATATTCAGGCCGATGAGTGCCTGAATTATGTGGAGAGACATGTGGCCATTCTGTGGAGGAAGAAGAAAATTATGCAGAACAAGGAGATACCTTTATTGAATGTGCAGCGGAAGCATCGGAGGGGATCTGAGTGGATGTGGGAGTCGAGGGCAGAGATGTGGGATCACTATTCGGTGTTGTTCACCTCAATGGACTTCAAGGATGAAGTCTAGTTCAAGTGGGGGAGAATTGTAAGGCCCCGATTCCCAGGTATTGATTTCTTTTGTTATAAGATCTTTTTGATTTCAAGGTCTACTCGACGAGTTGGTTGCTCGACTCGTCGAGTAGCAGTAGGTTGGTCCACATGTTTAAGTGACCTACTCGCCGAGTCTTAGGAGGGACTAGACGAGTAGGAGCTGGAGGATGAAACCCTAATTTCCAGGGTTTTACACTCTATTTAAAGGATCATTGGCCTCCCCGGCCTCCCCTCTATAGCCTCTTGTCATTCCAAACCCTAAATTTTTGTGTGTGTGTGTGTGTGCTTTCTTTGTGTGTTAAGCTTTGAAGAAGGATTTTGGTGAGAAAAGCTTGCAAAAACAAGTGATTAGAAACAAGGAACTCGTGGGGAATCAGAGATATACTTTAGTGGGCACCCTTTTTGAGGGTATTAAGTTGTTACCTTGGCTTAGCTCTTCCTAGATTTTTAGAAAGCTTTTCTTGTGTTTTGAGCTAAGATCTGAAGTTGCAACTTCATATCTAATCTCTTTTTGGTATCTAAGTCCATAAAGTTTCCAGCTTTGGCAAGTATGAACCTCCCCTCAAGTGCAAGACTTCTTTGCAAGCTAAGTTTTGTCATTTTACGGCTTAAGAGATTTGCATGCACGTAAAGTTTGCAACTTTACATGATAAGCATGCCTTGGGAAGCTGGATCTGCAATATGGAGCCTTTACATGGCTTAAAAAGCATATGTATGGATGAAGGACAGAAGGGACTCGGCGAGTGGCATGGTCGACTCGGCGAGTCCGATGAAGATTGTCGTAGACTCGACGAGTCGGATGAGTGACTCGGCAAGTTGGATGGGGTTTTCCCAACTTTTGGACATATATGAACTTGGCGAGTTGCAAGGGAAACTTGATGAGTCGGCCAAGAAGTTTACGGCCACAAACCTTAGGAACTTGACAATTCACTCAATGACTCGGCAAGTTGGTGAGTTACGCATGGAACTCGACAAGTAGTTGACGGTACTCGACGACTTGAGGTCAACATGGACTGTTGACCTTGACAGTTGACTTTGGCTTTGACTAAGGGTTGACCAGTGGGCTTCTGGGGATGTTTTGGGTGGTTGTAAATTTACAAGTATGGTTTTACAGTGAATATAGTTTGTGGAGTTTGTGGCAGTGATCTGAGAGTTTGAGCTTATCTTACGAGTCGATAGTTACGAGGTGAGTTATCCTCGCTATATCAATAGGGTCTAAGGCACCAAGGCCGGCCCTTTATGATTGTATCTATATTATAGCATGATAGGTTATTGGTTCACATCCTGGTAGTTAGGATGGCGATATGCTTATGTTAGTGACTTGGTTAGGTCAATGTCCTGATTATAGAATGATGCTATGTTAGTGACCGGTTAGGTCTATATCCTAGTCTTTGGGATGTTGCTATGATTAGTGATCAGTTAGATCGGTTTGACTATTGTATGATATGAGCTAGCGTATGATATTTATGTGCACATCTTTGTTTGATTGGGGGTTGGGTCGAGGCGGTCCTGCTTTGTGCTATAGGCCAACATACCAGGTGAACGGTCCGGAGAGGCTGTAGGCCCTGTGAGGCGGTCCAGTCTTACCGAAGGCTCGGGAGCGGTCCAGATATGTTGTAGTCCCTGCGAGGTGGTCCAGTCAGGCTGAAGGCTCATTACACATGTTTTTCTGTATTTGTTATATGTTATGGTTATATTGGTATGGTGTTCGTATTTTGGGGCAGCTCATTATGCTTTCGAGCTTACAGTTTCAGTTTGTTGTTTCAAGTACTTTTGGTGATCGAGGGAAAGAGAAGGCCTGATCGTACCGCTCCTCCTACTGTTATGTTTTACGATTGGAAACTAGGATACTCTGATGATTATTATTTCGAATACAAATTATGTAATGGTTAAATGGTTTTTAAGTGTGTTGAATTTTTTTTATTTTGGCATGATTTTATGGGTGTTACAAGTTGGTATCAGACTCCTGGTTTGAGTGAAAACGAGGAACATTCGTGTGAATCCAGTCTCAAATCGAGGAAAGATTTTTAAAATGATTTTTAAATGGTTTTCAAAATAAGTAAAGAAGGATGCAGGGTGTACGATCAGCTGGAGCCAGTAAGTAAACCCCAAAATACCATATAGATATTTGATTATGCGATATGTTAGAAAAGCATGCTAGTTTTAGGCTAAGGATTCTCAGGAATTGCATGATACAATTGCTTTATTATATGATGCCTGCTAGCCTAGGGTTTTCCTTATATGAGATTGACATCATTACTATAGTTGCTTGTGTATGTATTACGATTGTACATAATTAAGATCTTATATCCTGAGAATGTTTGATTTGGCCTTATGTTCTGTTCTTATTGATTAGGGCCTTGGGTAGGATCCGATATTCAAAAGCCTATAGGGTCCAGCGTTATGTATGGTTAGCATACTAGTGTTGCAGGGGTTGGTGGAAGTCTCATGGATAAGCGAGGTCGAGCGAACACCATATGCATGTATAGTGTTAGGGTGTTGTGATGATACTTGAGACAAATATGGGTAGGTGTGGAAGGTAATATGGTCCCATACTACTGAAAGCATAGGACCCATACACATAGCAAGGAAGTCACAACCCCTGGGGTTTAGTTGAAAGTTGGTTCCCAGTTATTTATGTGGATTTTATGATATTTTCCTATTATATTATCAGTATGGTGGTTACGAGGCGTTTTGTGTCTGGACCCGGATCGGGATCAGTGCAGGGCGATCAGGAGGCCCCAGCAGTGCCTAAGGTCATCGGTCAGGAGGGGCCAGTGTTAACAGAGGATCGAGTAAGGGAGATCATCCGCGACGAGGTGGTTGAGATTATCTAGGCTCAGATTTCGGAGTTGTTTGGGTCTATCAAGATTGCTATGGTGGAGTACTTCGATGAGAGATACGCAGCTCTTGCGAAGACAACTGTCGTTGCAGACATATCAGCTGTATCAGTGGCAGGGAGAGGAGTAGGAGTCACCCGAGGCTTCCAGTACCGGGACTTCGATAACATAAAGCCCCCTACTTTTGATGGGACTCAGGACCCTATCAAGGCTATGAGGTGGATTCCTGATATGGAGGGGTGTTTCTTTACTTGCTCATGTCCTACTGACTAGAAGGTCAGGTGTGCTCTGAACCTGCTTAGGTCTGAGGCCAAGGACTAGTGGAGATTGACGACCGGGTCGTACACTGATGATCAAAGAATTGTTTTTACTTGGGAGTAGTTCAGGGCTATGTTCTGCACCCAATACATTCCACGTGTTGAGCGGGAATGATTGTCACAGGAGTTTTTAAGTTTAAGACAGGATGGGGAGTCGGTGTCGGAGATCACCCGCATTATGACAACCGTCAATTTCTGGTCATGTCAAAGTCAAATAAAGTCAACGGGTCAAACCGGTCAGCTCATCTAACCCTTATATATTAGGGTTTTCCTTATGTTTAAAGTTGCACAACTCGCTATTTTAATAAGAAGTTATCACATGCAAAGTTTGTACGTTCAGAAATTCTAAACCCTAATCGGAGTAGGTGATGAAACTATTCGATAGAACGTTATTCCGTACCCCTCGGGGGTATATAACCATCATAACGAAGCTTAACGGAGTGTACAAACCTTTCATTTCGAAGTTAAACACTCACAAAGGTCACAAACTAAGTCCTTCTCGATCTCTTTCGCTCTATCTCTCTCTATCCCAAATCCCTCCAAGTATGTGAAATCTCTCCCAAATCTCTCCAAGTATGTGAAATTGCCCCCAAATCTCTCCAAGTATGTTAAATCTCTCCCAAATCTCTCTATGTATGTTAAATCTCTCCAAGTATGTGAAATCTCTCCCAAATCTCTCCAAGTATGTGAAATCTCTCCCAAATCTCTCTCAAAATCTCTCTCAACTTTTTATAGTCATCCGGGTCATCTCGACCCTTAACTGGGTCAAAAATCACTCGAAAACGGGAGTTTACGCAAAAAAACCCTCTTAAGGAGCCGAACCCTCTTAGGAGTCGAACCCCTAAGAGGCGAGACCCTAAGGAACCGAAGCTGAAGTAGGAAGAACCGAAAGAAGCTTGAGGACCGAACCTCCCTAAGGAACCGAAACCCTCAGAGCCGAACTTGTCGGAACCAAGCCTGTCAGAAACAAGCTTCGCCTTCGCCTCCCTTCTCGCCTACGAGATACCTCGGGCCGAACCTTCCCCCTCTCGGTTCCAATACACCAGTCGAACCATGCCTTCGGTTCTAAAGTTGCTAAGACCGAACCTCGCCCCTAACTTCGGATTTTCCCATTTTCACCCGGTTTTCGACCACGGTTCTGTTTTAAGCCTGTTTTTGATTACTTTAACGTGGGATTGTCACCGAAAATCATATTTTAACATATAAGACCCTAAATATTCATAATTTAAACACATTTTTAGGGAAGTCTTTATCTAGGAATAAAATCTAGTGGGTGAGATATTTGAGGTGGAGTGTTGACTTTACCTTAGTATGTAACACAAGCAACCTCCCATACCTACTCCATGACCATCCCCAGTCCCTATTCCACCATACCTAGTCAATTGTTATCCTTTCCCACCATTTTTTTTCCAGCCATACTCTTGAACAAAAAGCTAGAAATCCTTATCTTTCCTCCCACTTCACTCATTCTCCACCAAGAAGCAAAACCCATTTCTCTCTCACTTCTCTCTCTAAAATTCGAAGATTCAAGAGTTGATCCCAAGTTCTTCATCTACTCCTAGTAAGTAATATCACTCCTCACATGATTATTTCACTTTCTTTCTACTAGAATCATGGATGTCTTACACAAACATCATCATATATACGTGTTAGATCTTTGAATCTTGAATGCATCTTCTAAGTGTTCTTGAGTTAAACACTTCCCTTCTTCAACATCCATCTACTGAAATCACATAAGGTGAGTTCATAACCTATATTTTCATGTTTTTCTTAAGTTTTAAAGGGGGGATACAAGTTAAAACACCAAGAACACAACTAAACTCATCCAACAGCTTTCATCAGAAAAGTTTAACTCCATTTACGGACTGCTTTGGGTAAGTTAAACATTTTAGTTTTCAAAACTGTATTAGGTGCAAATAGTTCTGATTCATACCTTTAAAATGACTACTTGCACATCTCCATATGATTTTTATACAATTTATGGTGGTTTTTAGAAAACTGCCAATCATTTCGAGATCAAATCTGGACCAGTCTGTGAATATGGACTTTTTCACACAAGTTTGAGATTATTAAAAATCATAATAAAATTTATGAACAAACTAGACACATTTTGCAAACTCTCAGAATTTACGGATTCTGATTTGGATCTTTGATGATTTTTCAATAAATTTCCTAAGAACAGAAATGAAATGTGAACGCTAGAAAAACATATCAACTTTATTTACACCTTGTAACTTGTTGAGCAAGGTGTGTATCATTATGTGAATATATGTTATTTCATTATGTGTCATTTTGTCTTAGTATATTCACATAAATCAGAAAACAAATGGATTTTTACCTTCAAGAGTATGGTAATAAATTGATAGTTATAAACAAAGTTTACACCCATTGTATTCAAACATTTGATAAACTATAGTAGTGTAGCTTATGTTTCTTTTACATTACAAACGATTATGATAAAATATAGTAGGTATGGTTTATGTTCATTTACATCCCAAACTCATTTACTTAAGATATTTAGTTCACATAAATCTATCAATGAATAAATTTGTGAGACATTCGCTTCGCGTTACCTCCAAAGTAACGAAATCAAAAGTCTTGTAAGTTGTAACCAGGGTCTCTTGTAGTGAGAACGTGATAGTTGTGTATAGATCTATATTGGGTCTAACAAACCCACACCTGAGTTGCATGAAACAGCTAGACCGGCAGGTTTGAGGTGACAAGTGTCATTTAACAGCGACGCCTGAAGAATGTCGTATTACGAGGCCGTCTAAGTCATAGTATGGTTATAATAACTCACATGCGGTATTAACAAACATAAGATTTATGGGTTTTTACTTCTAAGTTTATGAGTTTATGTCGATTTAAACATGCACAAATTTCTTAAAGTATGGCAAAATATTTGTGCGTTTCGGTCTTAACTTTTAAGACTACAATGCATTACATAAGGAAAATATTGGATTTTTCTTGAACAAACATCACTTTTACGAGAACGAGATTTTATCATCACCTTCAAAAGCTTATGAACTCACCAACTTAATTGTTGACACTCTTTCAAAACTACTTGTATTCTCAGGAAATCAACGAAATCAAGTAATCACAAGATTTTGAGGATGGAACGCTACGACGTTGAACAACTATTTTCTTTTTATCCTGTTGTAATCAATCATTGAAATATGTAGCACTTGAAACCATGTAATTCTTTTTCGATTATATTTATGATTGGTTGTATTTCTTTGATCACTACTATACTTGTTATAATACTATTACATGAAGTCCTCCACCCCCGGATGTTTCCGCCATCCTTGGTTTGGGGGTGTGACACGCATGTTCACCGAGAGGGCAATGTTCTGCCCAGAGTTTGCTTCTGAGCATGCTCAGATGAATCGTTATCTGAGCATGCTCAAGACGGACATCCGTTAGTTTGTTCCCATGCAGCGATGTGATACTCTTTTGGATCTACAGGAGGCCACTAAGCGGCACAAGTTAGAGATTGAGCTGCAACTGAAGGTGCAGCGTCAGGCCCCGACACAGTCTCAGCCAACGTCGAAGCGGCCTAAGACCGCTAATTCTAGGACCGGGGGTCAGTAGATCCGTACTTGTAGATAGTGCGACAAGAGTCATTCTGGAGTTTGTCGAGCGGATTGTGGGTGCCAAAAGTGTGGCAAGGAGGGGCACTATGCTAGGGACTGTCGCCAGTCTGCCCCTGCATCGAATGTTAGGATATGTTATCATTGTCATCAGGTTGGTCACGTGAAGACCAACTGTCGACAGCTTGCAGCCAGACAGGCGCAGGTTCCAGCGCCAGCTACATTGAGGATTGGGGATGGGAGGCCAGTTAAGGCGGAGCCTTTGAAGGCTCAGGGGCATGCCTTCCAGCTTACAACCGAGGAGGCCAGGGCAGCACCGGATGTGGTTGCTGGTATGTTTCTATTCTTTATCTCATTTATTATATCTTTGTTATGCTTATCTTTTGTACCTGTGTTTAGGTACATTTTTAGTGAACTCATTGCTTGCATTGGTTTTATTTGACTCGGGGGTGAGTCAGTCTTTTGTATCTCAGACATTTAGTAAGGAGTTTAGTGTGCCAGTAGTTGAGCTAGAGTGTCCGTTGCGAGTCTCTATCGCCAACGAACACGGAGTTTCCGCTTCTTCAGTCTACCGAGGATGTGAGTTGGACATCTTTAGGGTGTCCTTTCCAATAGATTTGATTCTGATTCCCATGGAGGAAGTATGTGTGATTGTGGGGATGGACTGCCTTAGTCGATTTGGTGCCATGATAGATTGTGAGGGCCAGCGGGTGGTAGTTTGAACCCTAAGTGGGGGAGAACTGATTGTATATGGCGAGGGCACTAGAGTAGGATCAGGGCTCTGTTTAGCTGCTAGGGCTCAGCAGTATATTCAGCATAGGTGTGCGGGTTTTCTGGCATATGTGGTGGATACGTGAGCCAGGGATCAGATTTCAATTTCAGAGGTTCCAGTAGTCAGGGAGTTTGTAGATATGTTTTTGGAGGAGTTGCCAGGGATACCTCCGGAGAGGCAGGTCGAGTTTCGAATCGACCTGGTGCCTGGTGTGGCCCCTATTGCCAAGGCGTCGTACCGGTTGGCGCCACCCGAGATGCAAGAGTTGTCTTCACATTTGCAAGAACTGTTGGGCAAGCAGTTCATTCGACCTAGCAGTTCTCCATGGAGAGCACCGATCCTCTTCGTCAGGAAGAAGGACGGTTCGCACCGGATGTGCATTGATTATAGGGAGCTGAACAAGTTGACGGTGAAGAACCGTTATCCACTCCTGAGGATAGATGACCTCTTTGATCGGTTACAGGGTGCATTTTGATTCTCCAAGATAGATTTGAGGTCAGTGTATCATCAGGTCCGGGTCAGAGAGGAAGACGTGGAGAATACCACATTTCGGACTCGTTGTGGTCATTAAGAATTTGTGGTGATGCCATTTGGGCTCACCAACACGCCAGCAGTATTTATAGACCTGATGAATCAGTTCTGCAGACCAATGCTTGATCGCTCGGTCATAGTGTTTATTTATGATATCTTGGTATATTCCAAGACCCGAGAGCAGCACGAGGAGCACTTCAGGGAGTTTTTGGGAGTTCTGAGACGAGAACGGCTTTATGCTAAGTTCTCGAAGTGTGAGTGTTGGATGCGAGAGGTCTATTCCCTAGGACATCTCGTTAATCAGGAGGTGATTTTGGTCGACCCGACCAAGATCGAGGCAGACATGCAGTGGGAGGTGCCGAGATCTCCCTCGGATATCAGGAGTTTTCTGGGATTAGCAAGGTACTAACAGAGATTTATTCGGGATTTCTCCAAGATTGGAGTACCCCTCACTCATCTAACGAGGAAGGGGGTGGATTTCCAGTGCGGCCCTGAGCAGTAGAGGGCATTTGAGACCCTCCGTCAGCGTTTTTGCGAGGCTTCAGTTTTGACTCTCTTGGAGGGAGTTGCAGATTTTGTGGTGTTCTGTGATGCATCCATCACAGGCTTGGGGGCAGTCCTCATGCAGAGAGGACGGGTGATAGCCTACGCATCATGGCAGCTGAAGCCGCATGAGACGAGATACCATACGCATGATTTAGAGCTGGGAGCGGTGGTGTTCGCTCTCAAGATATGCATACATTACCTATATGGGGTCCTTTGTACCATATACACGGATCACATGACCTTGAGACACATCATGGATCAGCCGAACCTGAAAATGAGGCAGCGCAGGTGGCTAGATGTAGTCAAGGACAACGATTGCGAGATCCTTTACTACCCCGGTAAAGTGAATGTAGTGGCGGACGCCTTGAGCCTCAAGTCAGCTGGGTCATCCACCCCAGCAATATGTATGAAGATAGCGGTGGATTCTCTGCTTGTGATTTTGATCAGAGATGCTCAAGTTGATGGCATGCGACCTAAGAATTGGAAGAGGGGAGAATTGGGTCCCCACTTCAATGGACCGCTCAGGATTGTTTCCAGGGTTTGCAAGGTGGCATAAAGGCTAGAGCTATTTGAGGAGCTTATTCGGATCCATAATACTTTCCACGTTTTGTAGTTGCAAAAGTCCATTATGGATCAGGAGGCAGTGGTGTCATTGGATGATATTCAGGTCGATGAGTGCCTGAATTATGTGGAGAGGCATGTGGCCATTCTGGGGAGGAAGAAGAAAATTATGCAGAACAAGGAGATACATTTAGTGAAGGTGCAGCGGGAGCATCGGAGGGGATCCGAGTGGACGTGGGAGTCGGGGGCAGAGATGTGGTATCACTATTCGGCGTTGTTCACCTCAGCAGACTTCAAGGATGAAGTCTAGTTCAAGTGGGGGAGAATTGTAAGGCCCTGATTGCCAGGTATTGATTTCTTTTGTTATAAGAACTTTTTGATTTCAAGGTCTACTCGACGAGTTGGTTGCTCGACTCGTCGAGTAGCAGCAGGTTGGTCCACGTGTTTAAGTGACCTACTCGCCGAGTCCTAGGAGGGACTAGACGAGTAGGAGCTGGAGGATGAAACCCTAATTTCCAGGGTTTTACACCCTATTTAAAGGATCATCGGCCTCCCCAGCCTCCCCTCTACAGCCTCTTGTCATTCCAAACCCTAAATTATTGTGTGTGTGTGTGCTTTCTTGGTGTGTTAAGCTTTGAAGAAGGATTTTGGTGAGAAAAGATTGCAAAAACAAGTGATTAGAAACAAAGAACTTGTTTGAAAAAAATCATTTTAACCCCTGAAATAGTTTTGTTTACCCTTTTACCCCCTATTTTGAGAACTATATCATTTCAATCCCTTGAAAATCACATTTTTTGCAATTTTTGGCTTAATGGGCCGAAAAGCCCAAAAATTGGCCCATTAAGCTACTAATTACATTTGTAGCCCTTTAAAGAGTATGATATTCATATAAACCTTTATTTTTACTGTTTTGACTCGTTTAGTCCTTAAGAAAACCGTGAATGACATCCTTCAACCCATCTTTTGTTTATTTGACAAATATAGACCAAAAATAAGTTTTATGTTGCAATATGTTTATTATAACCTTAGAGGGTAATTTTTCTTGACTTGTTTAGTGTAATATATCATAGATCATGTTTATCTTCTTCTTATATCCATATATCTCGAGATTTCTATTCTTTTTGTTACATATTTACCACATAAACACATAGAATCACGCATAACATACACATACACATAGATCTACACATTTACTTGTATTCTCCCCCATAAAACATATGAAAACTGGAAAAAAGGGAGTGTATGAACTCACCTTTGCTTGCTGTTTTTTATTTGAAGGAGAAATGGAAGAAGTTTGATGCTAGTTTCGGCCCTAGCAAGCTTTTTTGGGTTGATTTCGAACTTAAGAAGCTTCTAAGGAGTAGATCATGAGAAACTTACTTAGAATGAGTGATCTAACATGAAAATGAAGTTATACAACTTAAGTGTGGTAGGACTTACCAAGAATTGATGATTTTTGATGATGAAACTCTTCTTCAAGATGTGCAAATTCTGGAATATTAGAGAGGAAATGTAGAGTGTTCTTGTGAGTGTTTGAGAGAATTTGGAAGAGTGTGGGTGTGTATGATGGTCTCGGCCGTGAGTGATAAGAAGAGAAGGAGAAGAAAGAGATGAGTGCATGGGAACATGAGATTGGTCTTGGATGTATGTTGGACCATGCATGTTTATTTGGTGTATAATAGGAAAGTGGCACATAAAAGTCAACCCTTATTATTCTCTTTTCTTTTTTTTCTCTTGGGCCGAGAAAGAGAGAGAAGAAGGATAGAGTGGGCCTTTAATGCTTGGTTCCAATAATAGGAGGCCCATTTTGATGGTTCACAGCCCATTGGGGCATTAGAGGTGTTTACAGCTCAAATCTAGCATAAAGGAATGGATTTGAGTCCATTAAAGCTAATTTGATTTGTTGTGGCCCAATAAGGCCCATTAAAGATAAACTAGTCCATTTTAGGCTTATAAGGCCCAAAAGGTTAAGTTTCATGGAAGTGGGTCCAATTAGAGCACATATAAGAGTTCTAAGCCCAAAATAGTCAAATTGGAAACATATTGGCCCATTAGGCCCAATAAGGAAGTCCTAGTCCAAAATGGACTTAAACCGGGATTTTTTAGGGTTTCCAACCTTTTGTTGACTGTTTAAATGTTTGCATAGGGTGTTAGATGGAAATTTTGTTGTCATTGAATAAGCACGATACATGCTTTCAAGTTTTAGTTACGATGTTATCCTTGTTAAGTGTTTACAAAGCATAAGAATTCCTAGTTGTGACATCATCCCCCCGTTAGAGGGAATTTCGTCCCGAAATTCTTTTTTAAGCTAGATTTAAGATTGCGAGAATAGGTGAGGGTCCTTCTGCTTCATCTGGTCTTCGCGTTCCCATGTGAATTCTGGCCCCCGCTTCACGTTCCACCGTACTTTCACAATCAGAATGCGGCTTTGCTTAGTACGCTTTACCTCCCTGTCCATGATTTCGACTGGTTCTTCAACGAACAGTAGATTCTCATTGATTTCGATTTCTTTAAGTGGAATGATGAGGATTTCGTCAGATAAGCACTTTTTCAAATTGGAAACATGGAACAAGGGGTGTACACTGTTGAGCTCAGCAGGCAGTTGTAGTCTGTAAGCCACTGGACCAATTCCGGCAAGGATCTCGAAGGGTCCAATATATCATGGGTTCAGTTTTCCCTGTTTTCCAAAACGAATAACCCCTTTCGAGGGAGAGACTTTTAACAACACCCGATCCCCGACTTGAAACTCCAAGGGCTTTCGCCGTTTATGAGCGTAGCTCTTCGGCCGGTCTCGTGATGCTTGTAGTCGAGCTCTGATTTGAACTATTTTCTTCGTTGTTTCGCGTATGATCTGCAGTCCCGTTAATGCATTGCTTGATGTATGTCTTCCTACTAGCTGAGTATCACCTACCTCAGCCCAACACAACGGTGATCTGCATTTACGCCCGTATAGTGCTTCGAAAGGAGCAACTTTGATGCTTGCATGATAACTGTTGTTGTATGAGAATTCAATTAAAGGCAAGTGGGTATCCCACGACCTTCCAAAGTCTATCACACATGCATGAAGCATGTCTTCAAGGGTTTGAATGGTTCGTTTTCTTTGAGCATCCGTTTGAGGGTGATAGGCAGTGCTCATGTCGAGTTATGTTCACAGCGCTTTCTGAAGTGATTGCCAAAAGCGTGAAGTAAACCTACTATCTCTATCTGAGATGTTGTCACTCCGTGGAGTCTCACGATTTCCTTAATGTAGGTTCTTGTTAATCGTTCCATTTTGTATCACTCTTTGATTGGTAGGAAATGAGCGGATTTTGTCAACCTGTCGACCATTATCCATATGGTATCCAAACCATCTGTCATCTTGGGTAGTTTGGTCACAAAGTCCATAGCAATCCTTTCCCATTTCCACTCGGGAATTACTGGTTGCTGTAGTAATCCCGAGGGCTTCTGATATTCCACTTTTACCTTAGCACAAGTAAGGAATTTGCTAACATAGGTGGCAATCTCTGCCTTCATGTTGGGCCACCAATAATGTTGCTTGATATCTAAGTACATTTTATCTGAACCCGGATGGATGGAGTATCGTGTCTTGTGGACTTCATTCATGACTACTTCTTTGAATCCCCCAAGTTTAGGGATCCAAATGCGGTTCATGAAATAATATGCTCCATCCTCTTTCACTTTAAAATTCTTTTCCATTCCACGTAACGCTTCGCTTGTTTTGTTTTCTGTCTTCATGACATCGGACTGTGCCGCTTTGATTTGTGAGGTCAGGTGGAATTGAATGGTTATGGAGAGAGTCTTTACACGACGATTCGAGTATTCTTTCCGACTCAAGGCATCAGCTACCACGTTAGCCTTACCTGGGTGGTACTTGGTTTCACACTCATAATCGTTTAGTAGCTCAACCCATCTTTGTTGCCTCATGTTCAACTCTTTTTTATTTAAGATGTGTTGGAGACTCTTGTGGTCCGTGAAAATGGTGCACCTTGTACCATAAAGGTAGTGCCTCCAAATTTTCAAGGCAAAGACCACAGCTCCCAATTCTAGATCATGGGTTGTATAATTCACCTCATGTGTCTTTAGTTTTCGAGATGCATAATCTATCACCTTCCTATGTTGCATAAACCCTGATTCGACGTGTCGCAGTAAACTACGAAGTCTTCTGTTCCCTCTGGTAGCGACAGTACCGGTGCACTGCAGAGTGCTCACTTCAGATTTCAGAATGCAACTTCTTTCTTATATGTCCATTCAAAGGGTACACCCTTTTGTGTAAGCATGGTAAGTGGCTTGGTTGTCTTAGAGAAGTTCTGGATGAACCTCCTGTAATAGCCTGTGAGACCTAAAAATTAGCGAATTTATGTGGGTGTCATTGGGATCGCCCATCCTTCGATGTCTTTGACCTTAAAAGGATCCACGTGTATCCCTTCTTGACTAACAGCATGACCCAAAAAGTTCACACTACGGAGCTAGAACTCACACTTAGAGAGTTTTGCGTATAGCTTTTTGGTTCGTAGGGTTTCCAGGATTTGTCGGAGATGTTGGCCATGCTCCTCTACGCTTCAAGAGTAAACTAGAATGTCGTCAATGAAAACGATGAAAAATTTGTCGAGGAATGGTCGGCAGATTCGATTCATTAGTTCATTGAATGCGGCAGGGGCATTCGTTAGACCGAAGGGCATTACGACAAATTCATAATCTCCATAACGAGTTCGGAAAGCGGTTTTGGGGATATCCTCTTCCCAGACCTTGAGTTGATGGTATCCAGATCGCAGATCTATCTTGGAGAAATAGCTTGTGCCTTGAAGTTGGTCAAATAGATCGTCGATTCGTGGAAGTGGATAACGATTTTTGATAGTGAGCTTATTTAGTTCCCTGTAGTCAATGCACATCCTAAAGGATCTGTCTTTCTTCTTAACAAAGAGAACCGGAGCTCCCCAGGGTGAGAAACTGGGTCGGATGAATCCTTTGTCCAAAAGCTCACTGAGTTGGCTGGACAATTCTTGCATCTCCGCAGGAGCCAATCTATAGGGTGATTTAGCGATGGGTGTAGCTCCTGGCGTAAGGTCAATTCGAAACTCGACTTGTCTTTCTAGGGGTATCCCCGGAAGATCTTCAGGAAAGACATCTGGGAACTCGCAAGCTACTGGAATGTCTCAAATATTGACCTCTTCCTTAGACTTATCCACTATATGACCCAGAAACGTCAAGTCTTTCTTTCGTAGATACTTTTGTGCCTTAATGCACAAGATAAGACGAAGGTTCATGCTAGGTTTGTCTCCGTATATAATTAGGGTTTCGCGATTTGGAAGGTGAAGGCGAACGGCCTTCTCGTGACACATAATTTCAGCATGGTGGGGGCTTAACCAATCCATGCCAATAATCACATCAAAACTCCTAATGGAAACAGCCATTAAGTTTATTTGAAAGACATGTTGGTTCAAGGTTAGGGTACATCCGATATAGATTTCCCCAGTGGATTCTGTTTTCCCATTGGCCATTTCCACCATAAAGGTTTCATTAAGCTTCTGGGGTTGTTTTTTAACAAGTGGTTAAATCTATTGCTCACAAAGCTTCGTTCTGCTCCGGTATCAAATAGGATGCATGGATAAGTGTGGTTTAGAAGAAACATACCGGTGACAACAGCGGGATCCTGAACCGCTTCTCCTTGACCCATGGTCAGCACTCTTCATGTTCCTCCATTCCCAGGGTTGTTGTTGGGGCAGTTTCGACGTAAATTCCTAGTCTTTCCACTTCCATAGCAGGTGTGGCTTGGTCCCGCATTGTTGTCGTTGTAGTTGTTGTTGTTGTTGTTGTTGTTGTTTTTGTTGTTGTTGTTGTTGTTGTTGTTGTTGTTGTTGTTGTTGTTGTTGTTGTTGTTTTTATTGTTGTTGTTGTTGTTGTTGTTGTTGTTGTTGTTGTTGTTGTTGTTGTTGTTGTTGTTGTTTTTGTTGTTGTTGTTGTTGTTTCCTTGCTGCTAGTTCTGGGGAGGATAGGTCTTGCAATATTTTTCCGTGTGACCCTTGTGATTGCAACTAGTTCGATGCATCTCCCTGCACTCGCCATTATGATGAAGACCACACTTGTTGCACCTTGGGAGATTCCCGGAATACTGCCTAGGGGCACTTGGAGTAGCTGAGACTGGAGCATGTGGTGTGGAGGGAACTTGGGTGGTTGCGGCATTGACTGTCACTGTTTGTTGTTTCTTCGACGACTTTGAGCCTTGTCGTCCTTTCCTCTTTTTATTCTTTCCCTTCTTGTTGTCACCCTCCTTGTTTTCGGCTTCCCCCGACTTCTCTCCCTTTTTGTTGTTATGGTCGTACAGCTTCTTGGCCAATCTCTTGGCACTGTCAAAGGTTTCAGGATTTGCAGCTATCACATTTCCTTGGATTGGGGAGGTTAACCCCCAGATGAATCATTCGATTTTCTTTCCCTTCGAAGTAATCATGCCAGGGCACAATCGAGACAATTCGCTAAACCTTGATATGTATGCGTCAATGTCGAAATTTCGGACGGTGAGATTCCACAACTCCTGCTCCATTTTCTGAATTTCACATCGCGGGCAATACTCGGCCATCAGCATTTCCTTCAACTCCGCCCAGGGAATGGCGTTAGCTACGGGGAGGGTCATGGCTTCTACATGTCCGTTCCACCAGGTGAGAGCTTGATCAACGAGCGTGCATGCGGAAAACTTCACCTTCATCTCCTCAGGGCATTCGCATATCTCGAACACTGATTCCACCTTCTCCGTCCATCTTTTTAGGGTTATCATTCCCTCGGTACCATTAAAGGTTCATGGCTTGGCATTGGTGAAATCTCTGTAGGAGCATGTCTTGGTAGGTCCTTGATTTATTCCGTTGTTCGAACTTCCAGCCCCTTGTCCATTGCCTCCTCCATTGTTACCTTGGTGAATTTGTGCCATGGTTGCGGTGACCGCAACAGATACAGCTGCTTGGAATGCAGCTGAGTTGACTTCGGGTGGGGTTGGCCCGGGGTTTCCACGGGTTGGTCGTTGAGGCATCTTTCTGTCACGAAACGGAAAGATGTTGATTGCCTAAATTTTGTGGGTTCATGGACTTATGACTAGGTTTATATCATGTATTTAAGTAGTTTCACATATCAACATATAATCATAGAAGCATAGCACATAACAGATAAAAATATCACAACAGAACACATATATTTTCCATTAATAATATCCGTACTTTGATACATGAAAATTTGCTTGAGAGAGCATACATATAGGATACAATTTCGGCAGCATAACAACTCTACGAGTAGTGTAATCACTTAAACATAGAGTCAGTGGTACATAGCATAGATCATAGTAACATAATACTATAGGCGGGTACGACTAGTCCTAGTCATGGTGGGATATGCCAGGGGCTGGTGCTGAGGAAGTGGATGCTCCCAGAAGGCGAGCCACCTGTCGTTCTGCGTCTCGAAGCCAGGCCTCCCACCTCACCTGCCTCATGTGGAACTCTCGGATAACCTCTCGTGTCTCCTGCTCTACATGTTCAGCACTAGTCCGCATCCGGTATATCTGATCGGCGGTGCTCTGAGCTAGATCGCTTGTATTCCGCAATCATCTCACCATGACCGAAAGCGCGCTATCGGCCGGTCCTCCCTCCCTCAAGTCGTAGAACTCGCGTGACATGCCGTACGGGGGTCGCTGTCCCAGCTGCCTGCTCCACCTCCAAAGGTTGATACCCCAGGGTGGTGTAGGACCAGTTGGGCCCATCCGATGAGCGGGCACCCTGGTCGGGTAAGGGGGTTGATGACTTCGGACTCTGCGTCCGAATCACCGTCATCGTCATCGCTGGGTTCCTCCTCGAGGTCTTCTTCGACTCCCTCTTCCTCCGGTTCCACCACTGGCTCGGTAGGTCCGCCCTCAGGTTCCTCTTCAGACTCCTCATCAGGGTCATCTTCAGGTTCCTCTTCAGATTCCTCCAACCATCTGTTATTCCCCTAATTAGGGAAATACGGATCTCCGGGGTGATGGAAGCCTGCCATGTTGTCTGCGAGAGTGTATATATATACTAATATTATTCCTAATACGTTTTAATTGCTATATGAATTGAGTTGATGTTCTCTTCTTGGTAATAAAGGGGGTATATTTTAGGTCTACCGACCATCGTGATTTCCTATGGGCATGTGATAGTTGTACCTCGGAGGAAATGTAGTTGATCAGGCTACATTCACCCCTTAATACCACTATGAACAGTCCCGACTTAACCGTGATGCTAGCATTATCTTATTTGATTTGGTATTATGTTATTTTCCCTATACCGTACATGTAAGGACGTTTTATTGTTATTTGTTTGTTTTGTTCAGAGTTGTTTTGTCCCTCTTTGATTTATAGTTGCATATCAATGTGTGGTTAGATATGCTATTTCACTATAAACAGTGCTCTGATACCAACCTGTCACACCCCCGAACCAGACGGCGGAAACGTCCGAGGGCCCGCGTGACTTAAATTGAATATCATCACAATGAATTTACATGAATCATAACATAAACATCACCATGCATCAATATATATATTACAACTAACATTGTTCGCATCAAGTACATTGTTTTAACATTACAAATCCATAACAAAAATTGTTTGATATTTTTCAAAAGCAAAACACCCTAACATATTTGGTATTACTCCTCAGCTTACCTGTTACCTGAGAATACAAGTTATTTTGAAAATGGTCAACATATGGAATGTTGGTGAGTTCATAAGCAGGTTGATATGAAAATGTTTTGTGTAGTTTGTAAGAAAACAACCCATAAAATCCGATATTTTCTGAAAAGACCATTGTTTATATAAAAGTGTGAAGATCCGTAAATATATGCATGATGATTTCCAAACGTGTATAGTTGAAAAGCTTTGTATTAAAAGTACCAGTGAAAAGTGTTGATCTACCCCGGAAAACTAGATGTTCTCCGATAACAAAATATCATATAACTATTCGAATTGTTATTCGATCACATGAACGATTTTGATTTGCCTTGATTACTCGATTAGTATTGAGTTTATATATGTGAGACGTTATAACCATGCATGATAATGACTAGTTCGTCTCTCTTGGCACTCTGGTGAACGCCATAATTGATCTTAAGATTTTGTCACCCTAGACTGGCCGAGTCTAACTATAGCGAACAGCTGAGGTGTGGGGGAGTCACCCCCGTATAGATCTATACACAAACTCTTGCTCTCCCTCCAAGAGACTTTGATTATAACTACAGAGTACGACCGACACACATTGGTGCCACCCATTATTACTCACTAAATCCCAACTGAATTTAATTACTATTGATTATCGACCTGTATTTGTTTACTTGAATTGATGGTGAGCCTAACAGACGAGAAGAAGAGGACCACGAGATCCTACTAATCACGTTTGTTATTCAAGGCTGTCGAGTATGCGACGGACGCGTTGGTTTATTTCGCATATGATTTATTTGGACCTTATTAGCAATGTTAATGGGCCACTGAGGCCCAATAGCACATAAAATTCATTGAGGGTCCCTTAAGTATGTAATTGGGTCGCAAGAGGCCCAATAAACATTTACTTTTATCGTTGGGCCCAAAAGTTATGTTAATGGGTCACGAAGGCCCAATAAGCATGATTTGAGACTTTCAAGCCCAAAGATTTGAATATTTACTTGTTTTAGGTATAGTATAATTTTCGGAATGTTTGTTTGAACAATTGTTCAATTTGTATCGGTACGAGACCGGTCGGTCGTTTATAACGATATTTGGAAATTTATGTATATTCATCTTTCCATTTTTCATAAGTTGTAGTTTAGTATTTTGACCCAAATATCTTAATAATAAAATAATTGACTCAAAATATTAGTTTGACCTTTTCAGCCCTTCTTTAATAAAAATGACAATTTTAGTCCCTTATATATAAAAAAGACATTTTAGGCCCTAAAACCATTTTCTTGTCATTTTTGACCCATAGACTTGTTTAAGTGATGATTTTAGCTCAAAATTTACTTTTTGGCAGTTTCAGCCCCTCCAGTAAAGAGATTTTCAGTTTAAACCCAAACTTTTCACAACTTTTACAATTTTGGCCCAAAACCCAAAAAGTTTACATTTTTGATCCTTGTTTGAAAAAAAAATCATTTTAACCCCTGAAATAGTTTTGTTTACCCTTTTACCCCCTGTTTTGAGAAATATATCATTTAAATCCCTTGAAAATCACATTTTTCGCAATTTTTGGCTTCATGGGCCGAAAAGCCCAAAAATTAGCCCTTTAAAGAGTATGATATTCATATAAAACTTTATTTTTAATGTTTTGAATCGTTTAGTCCTTAAGAAAACCGTGAATGACATTCTTCAACCCATCATTTGTTTATTTGACAAATATAGCCCAAAAATGAGTTTTATGTTGCAATATGTTTATTATAACCTTAGAGGGTAATTTTTCTTGACTTGTTTAGTGTAATATATCATAGATCATGTTTATCTTCCTCTTATATCCATATATCTCGAGATTTCTATTCTTTTTGTTACATATTTACCACATAAACACATAGAATCACACATAACATACACATACACATAGATCTACACATTTACTTGTATTCTCCCCCATAAAACATATGAAAACTGGAAAAAAGGGAGTGTATGAACTCACCTTTGTTTGCTGTTTTTTATTTGAAGGAGAAATGGAAGAAGTTTGATGCTAGTTTCGGCCCTAGCAAGCTTTTTTGGGTTGATTTCGAACTTAAGAAGCTTCTAAGGAGTAGATCATGAGAAACTTACTTAGAATGAGTGATCTAACATGAAAATGAAGTTACAACTTAAGTGTGGTAGGACATACCAAGAATTGATGATTTTTGATGATGAAACTCTTCTTGAAGATGTGCAAATTCTCGAAAATTAGAGAGGAAATGTAGAGTGTTCTTGTGAGTGTTTGAGAGAATTTGGAAGAGTGTGGGTGTGTGTGTGTGTGTGATGGTCTTGGCCGTGAGTGATAAGAAAAGAAAGAGAAGAGAGAGATGAGTGCATGGGAACATGAGATTGGTCTTGGATGTTTGTTGGACCATGCATGTTTATTTGGTGTATAATAGGAAGGTGGCACATAAAAGTTAACCCTTATTATTCTCTTTTCTTTTTTTCCTCTTAGGCCGAGAAAGAGAGAGAAGAGGGATGGAGTGGGCCTTTAATGCTTGGTTCTAATAATAGGAGACCCATTTTGATGGTTTTCATCCCATTGGGCCCTTCGAGGTGTTTATGGCCTAAATGTAGCATAAAGGAATGGATTTGAGTCCATTAAAGCTAATTGGATTTGTTGTGGCCCAATAAGGCCCATTAAAGATAAACTAGTCCATTTAGGCTTATAAGGCCCAAAAGGTTAAGTTTCATGGAAGTGGATCCAATTAGAGCCCATATAAGAGTTCTAAGCCCAAAATAGTCAAATTGGAAACATATTGGCCCATTAGGCCCAATAAGGAAGTCCTAGTCCAAAATGGACTTGAACCGGGATTTTTAGGGTTTCCAACCTTTTGTTGACTATTTGAATGTTTGCATAGAGTGTTAGATGGAAATTTTGTTATCGTTGAATAAGCACCATACATGCTTTCAAGTTTTAGTTACAATGTTATCCTTGTTAAGTGTTTACAAAGCATCAGAATTCCTAATTGTGACATACAATGTATAAGAATATAATAGAAATGATCCATTTGACCCACAAGAGCTTTTATTTATGATATACAACTATCGGGTTTGCTTCGACAGGAAAGCATTCTGCTTGAATATAGGGTTATAGTTCGAGTACTATCCCCCCCCCCCCCGTCAGTGCTGCTTTTGCACAGTTCAGACAACGTGTATATCCATTTGTGTTTCCTTCATGTTTGGTGAGAATGGCTGACCTTATGCACATGTTCAATCACTTACTTCATCAATTAGGTGATACAAACACGATGAGAGTCTCCCTGCTATATATTTTAGAGCAGGGATTTTGGGGGAAATACCCTTAGCGGCCGATTACTAATGAACTTCTTGCAATCGTATCCAATTTAGACAAGTTTTACAGTTATTTACATACATTATATGAAATGATACCTATACTTATTTAGTTCAATTGTTGATAGGGCTGTCAAATCGAGCAGTCGTGTCGTGTTTTTGTCTGACACGACACGACACGACAAAGTTATGTATAACACGAACACAACACGACACGATGTCATGTTTTTTTTTCATTAACACGAAAACGAACCAATTAAAACACGACAACACGACACGACACGACAAAGATAATATTACATAACTATTAGTGTATTTCATTCATATTTAAAGATATATAACACGATAAAAACGACAAACACAAAAAACCCGACAACCACATGCTTAATCGTGTCAATTTCATGTCGATTTATGAACACGAACACGAAACGACACGACATCGTTTGTTTTAATCTTGACATGAACACGACACGAACACGAGTTCGAATTTTGATTTCGTTTCGTTTCGTGTATTTTTGTCGTGTCGTGTCATAAATTGACACCCCTAATTGTTGACACAAATACCCATGGGGCAGAATGATTTGATTTCACTTACAAACAGTTGCATATTATCTTTGATAAGATTGAGGAGCATTTGCACCCCAACCAACCAAGAGTCGGCAGTAGACATACATATACTTGGAAATGATTTGTCTATGCATTTAAGGTATGTCTACTATTTGTCATAATAGTCTTTAAGTAACAAATATTGTAACTTTATTATGTTGGTAGTTGTTTATCATCTAAATTTTGTAGAATTGGATCATGGAGATATTTCCCAATAGTAATATAGTTTGTTTCCATATGCCGAATGTTATTCCTCTGGCAGTTGCATACCCTAGGATGAGGTGTTTACATATTGTTGATTGTGAACGTATTCTTAATGTTCGAAATGTATGTAGCTTAATTCACTTGATAAAAATGAATGTTTTCCATCTAACTTTGGAATGAATCCACTTTCCTCCATCGGGTGGAAAATTTATTTCATTTAGGAATCTCTTTTTTCCTTCTAACTGATGGGTTTTAGGTCAAACAAATAAACTAAAAAACAATTCCTAAGTTCACATGCAACCTACTTTGGATCTATGTTTTAACTATTGAACATACAACTTTGAATTGCAAAATAAGAACCCTAGAGGAGAGAGGTTGTAATTGAAATTTACAAACTAGGGTTTAGTAATTACATACCTCTCAATTGTTATAGTAAACAATTGATAATTCCCTTGATCTTGATCTTGATCTTCTTGGAAGCTAAGCACCACAAGTGTAATGTCTCTAATGGAATCACACCCAAACTAGCAAAAAGGAAAGTAGAGGAGAGAGGGGAGAGGGAGTATGCAAAATTTCGGCCCTTAGGGTTTATTCAAAAGAAAGAGTGACCAAAACATGAACCAGGAGGCTCCTTATATAGCTGAGGGATCTAGGGTTTAGGGGAAACCCCAGTTATCCTTTGCTTAGGGCCTAAGCAAACCCAAGGGCCTTATCCAAGCCCCTATGGACGAAATTATTAGGGTTTCCCCTAAAGATTTCGTCCACCCTTATCCAAGGGGGTTCTAGAGCCTTCCACTCAACTATTAGATAATTGCAAACTAGTCCCTACACTTTATAATTAATTCTTTTAACCCCAAAATTAATTCTAATTAATTTATGGCTAACAATTAATTAAACAAAATGATTTCTTATTAATATATTAATCTTTTAACATATTAATAAATTCATTTATATTAATTTATTAATCTATTAATAAATTAATATCTCTCCTTTCATAATTTCCTTATTCGGTTGCTAGGTTTGAGGGCAACCCAAAAGGACTGTGCTGCTATCAATTCAAGTACATACCAATTATAGTTATGGGCTTAGACACCTAATCCAACAGTCTCCCACTTGGATAAGTCTGTAACTATAATTGCTAGTATGCCTTCTAAATTTGACCAGCAAATTGTAGCTTCCAAAAAGCTGCTGCCGAACTCTGACCCAGTTAGTTACGTGTCCTAAGATAAGTGATCATATAATCCTTCGTTCTGCTAGATATCCCTAGAAAAAAGACATGGAATGCAATCAACCTCTTTGTCCAGAATCTATGTTTCCCGATTCCTGATTTGTGATGATGTAGGACTTCTAATTGAACACATCAATTTAGTCCTGGCTGGGCCCAACATATAAGTCAACACCAAATCATCGAGGGGCCCACAGATATCGCTTTTCCGGTTAGGGCAAAAGGAACGAATAAACGTTGACTCATATGCTTGTATCTTTTACTCATCAAACCATACATGATAATACGTTTTATAACACCAAGTTACTGATGCGTTTTCGTATCACCAATGCATGACCGACTTGTAAATTATAACTCATATATTTTCGTTTTAAGATTATAAGATATTATCGTCTCAGTATTACTCGTGATGAATTCCATGAAGTAATACTCTGAGCGAGGGTTTATCCAATACTCAATTCTCAATTTCTGAGTACTCATGAACGTTGCAGAAAATCTATTGCCATGTCTATCCTTAGACAATCTGAAATCCAATTCATGACAGTCTTAATTCACTACTTACTTCCAAAAGTACGAGCGACTGTGGAGTTTGAACAATCATATTATTCGGGAAATAAAACATGCAAAATATGAAACACAACAATAAACAATTGAAAAAAGGTAGTAAAGTTATAAATAATACTTTATTATTTAATCACCAAAAGTCAATTACATTTACTTTGTTACAAGTTTCAGGACAAAACTAATCTAACTACTAAAACTAATATCATGTTTCAGACCTATGCTCCGAGCATGCTGAATATGCTTAGCCCTACTCAGACCCTTTGTGAGAGGATCTGCTGGGTTATCTTCAGATGGCACCCTCTTCACTATAAGATGGCCTTCTTCTACTCTATGTCTGATGAAATGGTACTTTATGTCGATATGTCTGGTTTTACCATGATCTCTTGGTTCCTTTGTCAAGGTAACCGCTCCTTCATTACCGCAGAACAGTTCCATAGGCTCCTGGATGGTTGGAACAACTCCGAGATCCCCGATGAAGTTCCTCAAACAAGCTGCTTCTTTCGACGCTTCACTTGATGCTATGTACTCTGATTCACAAGTAGAATCAGCCACCGTATCTTGCTTGGAACTCTTCCAAGTAACTGCTCCTCCATTTAATAAGAATACCCATCCTGACTGAGAATGGAAGTTATCTCTATCCGTCTAAAAGCTGGCATCACTGTAACCATCTACTCTCAAAGTATCATTGTCACCAAGTACAAGGACCCAGTCCTTCGTTCTTCGCAAATACTTGAGTATATTCTTCACGGCTATCCAATGAGCTCTACCTGGGTTTCCCTGATAGCGACTGACCATGCTCAAAGAAAATGCCACATCAGGGCGAGTACATGTCATAGCGTACATGATCGATCCGACAGCGGAAGCATAAGGTACACAACTCATGTCATATATTTCCTCATCTGTACTCGGGCATTGAGTCTTACTCAATTTAGTATTGCTCTGGATAGGTAGCTCTCCCTTCTTGGAATTTTCCATACTAAACCTCTTTAGTACCTTATCCAAGTATGTGCTTTGACTAAGTCCAATTAGTCTCTTCTTTCTATCTCTTAATATTCTAATCCCAAGAATATAGGCGGCTTCTCCTAGGTCTTTCATGGCAAAACACTTTCCAAGCCAAGATTTAACTTCATTCAAGGTTGGAACGTCGTTACCAATGAGTAATATGTCATCGACATATAACACCAGAAAAGTTACTATACTCCCACTAGCCTTGATATACACACAAAACTCATCTTCACTTCTAGAGAAACCAAACTCTTTGACTTTCTCATGGAAGCAAAGATTCCAGCTGCAAGATGCTTGTTTCAATCCATAGATGGATTTCTCAAGCTTGCACACTCTATTGGGAAACTTTGCATCAACAAAACCCTCTGGCTGACTCATGTAAACATCTTCAGCCAACTTCCCGTTAAGGAAGGCAGTCTTGACATCCATCTGCCAGATTTCATAGTCATGAAAGGCAGCTATGGCGAGCAATATCCTAATAGATTTAATCTTAGCTACTGGCGAAAAGGTCTCATCATAGTCAACCCCTGGGGTTTGAGTGAAACCTTTTGCAACCAGTTGAGCCTTGAATGTATGCACATTCCCGTCCATGTCTGTCTTCTTCTTAAAGATCCATTTGCATCCAACTATCTTACGACCTGGTGCACTATCAACCAAATTCCAAACTTGGTTGTCATACATGGACTTAATCTCTCTGTCCATTGCCTCTTTCCACTTGGAAGCCTCTGTGCCTGTCATTGCTTCCTTATAAGTGACTAGTTCATCTAAGTTTACGAATGTTCTGTCATTTACGAATGTGTCACCATCTGAAGTAATATGAAAACCATACAACTCAGGTGGCACACTCACCCTAGTGGATCTTCGAAGAGGTAATGATTTATCAACTGGTTCAACAGGAATTGTTTCCTCTGGTTGAGTGCTAATGTCATCTAAGGTTCCTTCATTGGTTGACTCTTGAATCTCTTCAAGGTCAATGGTACTCCCACTTTCCTCTTTGAATATGAGCTCTCTTTCTAGAAAGACTCCTCTTCGAGCTACAAAGACCACGTTTTCACTAGGCCTGTAGAACAAATATCCAAAAGACCGCTTTGGGTAACCAATGAAAACACATTTCTCACTTCTAGCTGCTAGCTTGTCGTGAGTCTCTCGTCTTACGAAAGTTTCACAACCCCAGACTTTAATATGTGCTAACGAGGGAACTTTCCCTGTCCACATTTCGTGAGGTGTTTTGGCAACCTTCTTTGTAGGGATAAGATTGAGGATGTGGGCGGTTGTCTCTAAGGCATACCCCTAGAAGTGAATAGGAAGCGAGGCATGACTCGTCATAGAACGAACCATGACTAACAAGGTTTGATTACGCCTCTTAGCTACACCATTTAACTGTGGTGTCCTAGGAGGAGTCAATTGTGAGACTATCCCACATTCTTTCAGATAGTCGTTGAACTCGATGCTAAGATACTCCCCGCCTCTATCGAATCTAAGTATCTTGATCTTTCTGCCCAATTGATTTTCGACTTCATGCTTAAACTCCTTGAACTTTTCAAAGGTTTCTGACTTATGTTTGATCAAGTAGATGTAACCATATCTGCTATAATCGTCAGTGAAAGTCACATAGAATCGATTAGCATCCCTTGTGGTTGATCTGAAGGGCCCACACACATCTGTGTGTATGAGATCCAACAGACCTTCACCTCTTTCACAAGACCCTGTGAATGGTGATTTTGTCATCTTTCCCAGAAGACAAGATTCACACATATCATCTGATTTTAGGTCAAATGATTCCAATACTCCATCCTTTTGGAGTTGGGCTATGCGTTTCTTGTTAATGTGTCCAAGACGACAATGCCACAAGCATGCCTTGTCTACACTATTAGACAAGTCAATATTAAGTACACTATTTCCTAAGCTATCAACACAAGTCACTGTTTCATACACACCATCACAAGTTAAAGCTTCAAACACAAAAACACCATTCTTATAAACAGAAATTGAACCATTCAAATCATTAAAAGAATATTTAAAACCTTGTCTGAACAATGCATGAAATGAAATAATGTTTCTCGTCGTCTCAGACGAATAGCAACAATTTATTAAATCTAATCTAACATCATTACTGAGCAAAAGTTGATAAACTCCGATCTTGGTAACTGGTGAAAACTTTCTGTTCCCCATGATCAAGTTTATTCTCCCATGCTCTATCTCCTCACTTTCCCTTATCCCCTGCAAATCAGAACAGATATGAAAACCACATCATGTATCAAGGACCCATGAACGAGAAGATAATGAGTTATTAGCAGAAATAGTGTAAATACCTGCCGAGGATGGCTTCACTTTGTCATCCTTGATATCTTGCAGATATTGTGGGCAAGATCTCTTCCAATGCCTCTTTTGATTGCAGTAAAAGCAAATGGCCTCTTTTGGATCAGAAACATGGGGAGTGGAACCATTGGGCTTAGCCTTTGGGCCATTACTAGATGACACAGCTTGAGCCTTGCTCTTCCAATTTTGTTTGTGAGGACCTTTCCTCTTCTTCCCCTTTCCCTGTCCAATGGCCAAGACAGGGGCACTTGCAGGTGTGGAGGGTATACTTTTACCCTTCATCCCTGCCTCAGCTGTCTGCAACAAGTTGTGCAATTGGGCCAATGTCTGCTCAGTGTTGTTCAAATGGTAAGTTAAGATAAACTGACCATAACAATCAGGCAACGAGTTCAAGACCATGTCAATGGCCAATTCCTCATCGAAGTGAACGTTGAGCTTGATCAAACGCTCTATGTAGCGTTGCATTCTTTTCACATGAGATACAACCGATTCCCCTTCTTTCATCTTGCAAGCCATGAGTGACTTGACTACCTCAAACTTTTCTCGACGAGCTCGCTTATGGTACTTTTCCATAAGGTCCTTGTTCATCTCAAAAGGCCAGTAGTCCTCATAGTACCTCTTCAATTCTAAGGACATGGTTGCAACCATGATGCATGCCACTTTGGTAGCATCATCATAGTGTTTCTTGTAGGCAACATACTCTTCGGGAGTGGCTTTTGACTCATCAAGTTCTTTGAGCTCCTTTTCAAGGACATACTCTTTGTCCTCGAATCTAAGCGCCATCATGATGTTACGCATCCAATGGTTATAGTTGGAGCCATCCATAACGACTTTGGAGCAGATGTTTAGTAGAGAGAAGTTGTGGCTGGAGGATGATGAAGCAGAAGTGTTTCCAGGAGTAGACATCTGAAAAGAAAGATAGTTTTAGTTAGATTTCAAGACACCTCAATATAATAACCCAAAGATATCATATCAAGGTTAGGACCCAACTATGACGATTTACAACTTAGAAATGGGATGCCGAGATCCAAGTTCAAATCTCATAAAGGTAGGTGAATGACGATTCACCAATTCCACCATTAGACAAAATAAACGCAGTGAAATTCCTAATTCTTTTGATATACATTAAAACTATTTAATGGCATGTTTTAATCTCGGATTATGCTCTACTATTTGTGACTGGGATACCGAGGATCACAAACTAGATGTGAATAACCATGCAAATGTGCTTGGTAACCTTATTGTCTTTATCATTGACTATTGATGTGCCGGTAAACCACACACGCTCCATCAAAATGATAATTATAAGATACCCATTACTACTCTTTATTAGTGCCTTTTAGTGTGCCAGTAAACCACACACGCTCCACTAACGACCAATAAAGCATAATGTGCAATTTCATGGATTAGAATACTTTTCACATTTTTCCTAAAGTAACTAGAGTTGGGATTTTTTAAAAATAATGTTCTAGTACTTTCTTTAATAGCATTATACTTTTAATGAGAGGTACTTGTCCTATCAAATCCGTTCTGCTAACGACCCTCCACTAATCAAGGAAGCGGTGGGTGAGAGTGGACACCCATTCAACTACCATTTTATAGGCAGTTTCCTTATACCCCCCTTATAGACTAGCTTCGTGAATGAGGCATACTAGCGATTTGACTGACCATATTCTTATACATATATAATATTTAACTTTTAATTATAATATATATAAGGTGTGTTTTAAAACATTTTAAAACTCCAAGGGTTTATATAAATTTTCGAAATTTAAACTATTAAATTTTAAATTTAAAAAAACAATTAATTAGATTTAATATTTATCTATTAATTAATTTATTAAATCTTGTAAGGATTATCCAATCAAATTAATCAATTAATTTAATCCTAATCCTTATCCCTCTAAATTTCGAAATTTTAGGGTAAAGGATAATTATCCAATTAATCTAATCAAGTAACAATTATCCAAAGCAAGAAACCCTAAAATATCTAGTAATTTCGAAATTTACAAGGGAGGAGGCTAGGGTTTTTCAAAACCCTAACTCTAATTTCGATTAGGGTTCTTTGGAGGCTAGGGTTTTTGAAAACCCTTTGATCCACAACCCTAAAAATCGAAAAAATGGCCTTTAGGGTTTAATAGCTATAAACCCTAATTTGCAATTCAACAATTATAACAATTCAATTTAAAACAAACAAAGGCTCTGATACCACTGATGGGTTTTAGGTCAAACAAATAAACTAGAAAACAATTCCTAAGTTCACATGCAACCTACTTTGGATCTATGTTTTAACTATTGAACATACAACTTTGAATTGCAAAATAAGAACCCTGGAGGAGAGAGGCTGTAATCGAAATTTACAAACTAGGGTTTAGTAATTACATACCTCTCAATTGTTATAGTAAACAATTGATAATTCCCTTGATCTTGATCTTGATCTTCTTGGAAGCTTAGCACCACAAGTGTAATGCCTCTAATGGAATCACACCCAAACTAGCAAGAAGGAAAGTAGAGGAGAGAGGGGAGAGGGAGTATGCAAAATTTCAGCCCTTAGGGTTTCTTCAAAAGAAAGAGTGACCAAAACATGAACCAGGAGGCTCCTTATATAGCTGAGGGATCTAGGGTTTAGGGGAAACCCTAGTTATCCTTTGCTTAGGGCCTAAGCAAACTCAAGGGCTTTATCCAAGCCCCTATGGACGAAATTATTAGGGTTTCCCCTACAGATTTCGTCCACCCTTATCCAAGGGGGTTCTAAAGCCTTCCACTCAACTATTAGATAATTGCAAACTAGTCCCTGCACTTTATAATTAATTCTTTTAACCCCAAAATTAATTCTAATTAATTTCTGGCTAACAATTAATTAAACAAAATGATTTCTTATTAATATATTAATCTTTTAACATATTAATAAATTCATTTATATTAATTTATTAATCTATTAATAAATTAATATCTCTCCTTTCATAATTTCCTTGTTCGGTTGCTAGGTTTGAGGGCAACCCAAAAAGACTGTGCTGCTATCAATTCAAGTACATACCAATTATAATTATGGGCTTAGACACCTAATCCAACACTAACTCCAACCAAACACATGAATTTGAGGGAATTTGAATTAGACTTCCATACTTTGTTCCATACATGAATTGTTAACCAAGATCACATCCAAAGAGAGCAATTTCAAAAGAGATATCCACATGATTTATTTGAAAAACTACAAGTGAGGGATTATAGTGGTCAAGACCAACCATGCAAGTTTTAGAAACTATAAGGACTATGTTCATCAAAAGAAATTAACAGTGAGTGAAGTTGTAGCCTTTGGTAAACCATAGAACCCATTTATGTAATTTTGTCTTAAACTAATGTATTTACAAATATCAATTCCCACATATGAAAAAAGACATATCTTCAAGGCTTTGTTACAAGAAATGATTATAATGGTATTATAACGAGAGTTCTTCTTCTTCTTCTTCTTCTTCTTCTTCTTCTTCTTCTTCTGAAGATGGAGATTGTGATACGAATGTTTGCCTCATCGGCGTCAAAAGCCTTGCATAACGTAGAGGCACATACCCTCTCACCAGAGTCCCATTCTCAGTGTATTCCTACACATGAACATGATTATTATCTTCAAAATAAAAATTAGTCTAAACAAAATGTAATTGTTAAAATAATATATTTTTCAATATGTCCCCTTACAGTTCCTTGAACCATCCCAACTTGATGTATTGTGCTGAGAAGTTCTCCTTTATCAAAAGGAACCAAAGCTTCCACCCAAACCATACTATCCTATTCACATTATTTAATATCCACCAAATTAACAACATATAAATAAAGAGAACACAAACACAAACATAAATATCAAAAGTCAAAAGTCAAAAGTCAAAACCTTAAGTTTCTCCTGAACTGCATTACAAAATTCATCCAAACCTGTCCCATTTAAAGCAGATATGCAAATTGTATTTTCCATACTCTTGGCTTTTAACTTTAATTCTTCTGAATTGCTAGCCCTATCCACCTATCAAAAAAAATAGTTATTTCAAATTAAATAAATACATCATTATTAATTGCATTAAACCATATTTAAAATAGTAGAACATTCAATCACCTTATTCCACACCATCAACTTGGGAATTGATGAAGCATCTAATTCTGAAAGAACTTTTTCTACTGCATCAATCTGTTGTTCAACCAGTGGATGACTACATTTGATATATCAATACTTCATTAGAATAAAAATATTTTAAAAAAAAAAAAAAAAAAAAAAAAAAGTATGATCATTGATTAATAAGCAAAGTCTTACCTTATATCTATCACATGCACCAAAAGTGATGACTCTGATATTTCCTCCAGTGTCGCCCTAAAAGCAGCAACCTACAACAAAAAACATAAATTCACAAATACTAAATAGAGTAAATTACACGAATGGTCCCTATGGTTTGGGGTAATTTGCACATTTGGTTCCAAACTTATTTTTTTAACTCGGAAGGTCCCTACTATTTGTTTATGTTGCACGCTTGGTCCCTATCTTACCTAAAAAGACAATTTTGCCCTTGAGTTTTTAATTTATTTAAATAAACATGCTCCAACCTCACATTACCTTACCTTATCTACCCCATCTTATTTAAATAAATTAAAAAATTAAGGGCAAAATAGTCATTTTAGGTAAGACAGGGACCAAGCGCGCAATAAAAACAAACTGTAGGGACCTTCCGAGTTAAAAAAATAAGTTAGGGACCAAACGTGCAAATTGCCCCAAACCATAGGGACCATTCGTGTAATTTACTCTACTAAATACATGAATGTATAAAAATTAAAAAAAAAAATTAACTCACTAGAGTTGTTGGAAGCTTTTGAATAAACCCAACAGTGTCTGTAAGCAGAAACTCCTTTCCATTCTTCATCTGAAGTCATATTCATCAAAATAAAAAAAAATAAAAAAATTTGCATTTTCATAATCAAAATAATAAATTAATAATAATAATAATATATAACAAAGAAATGCTGACCTGTACCCTTCTTGTCGTCGGATCAAGAGTTGCAAACAACCGATCTTCAGCAAGAACATTAGCCCCTGTTAACTGATTCAACAGTGTACTCTTTCCAGCATTTGTATACCCAACCTAAAAAATTAAAATTATCATCACACAATCAAATATCCAAAAAAAAAAAAATAATAATAATTTATTTCTAGTTTTCTACCAGTGAGACAACAGGCACGGGTACAGAAAGACGCCTTGTTCTGTATTGCTTTCTATGTTTCCGAACAGACTCCAATTCTTTTTTAAGAACACCAATCTGTACATTTCACAAAGAATTTTAGTTGGAATGGAATCAGTCATTCCATTCCATTCTTTCCATGATTCCATGGTACCAAAAACTAACAAGATTCCTTACTTGAGTGCGTAAAATACGTTTGTCCACTTCAATTTGTTTCTCTCCCATTCCTTTAACTTGTCCTCCTGATTGACGTTCAAGATGTGTCCACATTTTAGTTAATCTTGGCAATTGATACTCCATTTGTGCCAATGTAACCTAAAAAATAATTTATTTTTCACTTCATTGTAAAATCTCAAACATAGGTAAGTAATTATTAATTATTAATATTTAATAATATTATAATTATAACCTGTAGAGCAGCTTCACGTGTTGCTGCTCTTTGGTCAAATATGTCAAGAATGAGAGCTGTTCGATCACACACTCTCACATTTCCACCAAATGCCTTTTCCAAATTGCGCAATTGACTGTATTTTCATTAAAGTTTAATTATTTGTGCAAGATATTGATAAATAATAACTATTAACTAATGACTAACCCTGGTGAGAGTTCATCATCGAAGATTACAGTTTCAACACCATGAGCGTTGATTGCAGTTTTGATTTCAGAAACCTTGCCGGATCCGATATATGTTCTTGGATTTGGAGTAGATAATCTGCAACACAAAACAATTGTGTTTACGTGAATATGATCTTGAAATACGTTCAAGAAAATAGAACAATGATTCGAAAGATGTTACTCACTTCTGATAGGTGGAATCGACAACCATCAATCCAGCAGTATCAGCTAGTTGAGCGAGTTCTTTGAGTGATTCTTCGATGCTAAATAACTCCTTTGATTCGTCTTTACGTGCTACACCTACAAGGTAGGCTTTTTCTTCGAAAATCTGTAGATTTTTGTCTATTAGAATTTTTCTGATTCCTGATTTGAATGTATTGAGGGATATTTTTCTGGAAATCCGTGAAGAAAAATTGAAAAACAAACCTCCCTCCCATTTCGCAGGTTGAATCGACCATCCTCATCGTCATCATCTTTTTCTTTCTTCTTAGCAAACCTCTTCGGCGAGAGATTCTTAGGAGCACTTATGTGATCTTCCTCCGCTACATCTACAAGTTCTGGAAGCACTCCGTCGCTGGTATCCGGTGATTGGCTCTCAACGGAGATATCTGTGTCGTCATTAGCAGGCGATAGAACTCCCTTCCCATGTTCTAGAACTCTAATGGACAGATGAAAACGATGGTGAGATTTAACCCTTCTACTATTAACACTGTAATTTTGTATAAAAATTGGGGTTGTTGAATTAGGGTTCCAAGTGCACTTATTGGAATTGAATTGTGGAAAGAGAACGAAAGGATTCGCTACTGAATGAAAGCATACTTTCATTCTAGTTAAGGAGTGGAGAATTTGGAAGAGATTTTTCTGGGTTTCCTTCGCTTTATCGTCGTTAATGGCTTCCGGTGGTAAACTGACAATTGAAATATCTTTTAACGATATTCCTACAAATTACATTCTGCTCCTTAAATTTTGGTTTTTGTTATTTGATGCCCCCTCGTATCTTGCTATGGGGTTATCAGTTATCACCGTTTTTTTTTAATCTACCTTGTTGGAATGGCTTAAGTTGACAACCATGGGATCTTTGGCTTTGCTTTTTAGATGTCAAAAATTCTTTTTAGAAAAGTTACAAAAAGTCAGGTTTTCTGACTTTTTACAAAAGTTGATTTTTCTTCTATTCAAAATTCAAAAGTTGCTTTTAAAAGTCTTTTGTCAAACATTTTTAGCTTTGATATTTTCCTAAAAGGACTTTTGGCATATGAAAAGCTAAGCCAAACACCCCTTAAGGCGGAGCGGATGTGCTATGAGAGTTGTTAAGGGAAGTGCTAAAGATGTCACACCACTTCCTATCTTATGCTAAGAAGGATGCTAAGGTCATCTTCAATGGATTAAATTCATGGAAAGTTGTATGGATTGTCAACTAGGAAAGAAAGAATATACACATTCACTTTAATTTTTAAAAAATTCATAAATTTTTAATTACAATTCTATTACACCCTTCATTCAATGGTCATTCAACTCTACACTTTCTCTCCTCTATATTATGTTCACATTTATTCCATTAAACTCTCATACAACTCCCATGGATTAAATTCATGGAAAGTTGTATGGATTGTCAACTAGGAAAGAGAGAATATACACATTCACTTTAATTTTTAAAAAATTCATAAATTTTTAATTACAATTCTATTACACCCTTCATTCAATGGTCATTCAACTCTACACTTTCTCTCCTCTATATTATGTTCACATTTATTCCATTAAACTCTATATTATGTTCACATTTATTCCATTAAACTCTCATACAACTCTCATTCAACTCTACACTTTCTCTCCTCTATATTATGTTCACATTTATTCCATTAAACTCTCATACAACTCCCATTGTGGATGGCCTAAGAAAGAAGTGTTATGGGTGTAGTGAGAGGAGAGAAAAGAGAGATAGTATGAATGTGTGTTGTGATTGGTTGATTTGTATTTTTTTATATTTTTTAACTAGTTTATAACCCATGGTTTCCACGGGTTATAATTAATAATAGAAATTATAATTAATAATAATTATTTTAAATAAATCATTTTAAATAATAGATATATCAAAATGTTAAAGTTATGATAACTTCAAATTTAACATCTAATTAGAAAATATAAATTTAAATTTTGAAATGAGTTGCCTAATATATATATATATATATATATATATATATATATATATATATATATATATATATACACACATGACACATGGCATAATATTAATGAGAAGTTGTATTAGAGTGAAAATTGGCAAAAGGAGATTAAAAGTAATCACTTATTGAAATAGGGATTTTTTTTTCTTCGAAATTAAATCTATTAAAGGGTAAATGTCACTGTGGCCCAACCATCAAAAATTAAAATAATCATCTTATGGGAAAATGAAACAAATGTTAGAAATCGAGGATGAACAGATTTCTTGAATTCTCTAAAAGTTATGATTCACTATCAAATTGAAGTATTCCGATGGTACAGATCAAACACTCAATTAGATGAAATTCAAAGATACGAAATTAGAGAATGTATGTGAAATGTTCTGTTAAGGTCGAAGTTAGGTTGTAAGATGTCGAAGTTGAAATATTATTTTACAAAGGCATTGTATGTCGAATCTTAATGTCTAGTCCTTTGTAATTTTTTGTATGCTTTATTGTTCTCCTATAAATAGGAGTGTTACTTAGAGTTAGATAAGAACCTGAAGTCCATCTTGTCTAATTTTCTATCTGTAACCTTGAAGCATAATACAAGCTGAAACCAGATCATATTTACATTCGGTGTTCTTAATTCTCATTACTCTGATTTACATTTCAATTCTTGATTCAATACTTCATCATTTGGTATCAGAGTAGGAATGCTATCTCTGCGATCTGATTTGCATTCTGAATCTAAAGGTTTTTTAATCAATTTCTGATTCAAAATTTTTCGCACCTTTTGTTGAGAAATTTGTTCTTGATCTACAGTTGTGATTCGATTATGCAATTGATTTGTTGAATCGAGTATTCTATTTGAAATCTCTGATTGTTTCAACAATTACCATTCAAAATCTCTTAAGTTTTTCTGAAAAAAAAAATTCATTCGTACAATCATGGTGAATTTCAACTTGAACTCAATGACATCCTATTCTCATCTGCTAGGATCTTCAACTAAGATTCCTATGCTCATCCCTAAATACTATGATCAGTAGGTTGATCGCATGCAAGACTATTTGAACGGAATTGATGAAGAGTTTTGGTCATGTATAATTGGAAATGGAATTCCTCCATCAAATGTTCAACCAATTGGATCTTCTTTTGCTACTCCAAGTGTTGAAACTCAATCTGATCGATTGAAAAAGCATAAGAAAAGATGTATGAGAGAATTACGTGGTGATTTGCCTCCTGTGGTCTATAACTATGTCAGAAGCTGTAAAACTGCAAAAGAAATTCGGAACACTCTCAAAGAAAAATTTCAAGGAAGTAAGAAGACTAAGATCAATTCTGAGAAAAACTGTTTGATTAAATTAAAAGAATTCAAGCAAAAGGATGGGGAATCTATTGAAGGTTATTATGATCGATTGAATGAATTAATCTACAAGTATCATCATCATGGAATTACAAGAACAACCATGGAATTCAATCTGACGTTCATCATGGGTTTCGTAAAGAATAGAGGAATGTGACGTTGATGGTAAAAACTCAACAAAGCTTCGACACATCTACACTAAATGATCTATACAATCTTCTGAAAACTCATGAAGCAAAGGTGAATGAAATGGTTGAAGAATCGAAACTAACTTTGGGAGGTCCGTTGGCATTAGTTTCGAAAGTTGTTGAGAAGGAGCAGATTGAAAATGAGAGTTCTGATGAAGAAGGATTTATCATAAATTCAGACGATGAGGCTGTTGCCTTTTACTCTAATAATAGAGTAAAGAAGTTTTCAAGAAACCTTTCAATTCAAAGTCAAAAACTAGTGAGGTGAAAGGAAAGTTTGTAACAAAAACCAGGGAAGAAGAGAAAAAGAAGAATGAAAAGAAGGATTTAAAGAAAGAAGAGTTGAAAGTTGAGAAGTGGCGTAAAGGAGATTTTGGCATTGATTGTCACTACTGTTATGGAGCAAATCATATGGCTAGTGATTGTCAACTTCTTAAGAAGGAGGAAAAGAAGAACAAGATAAAGGACGAAGCATATTATGTTGAGCGTTTGGAAGAAGTTAGGGCAAAAGCAAAAGGAATATCTCTAGTGGAAAAGGGCGAAGATGATGATGAAGGAACTTATCAGATTTGGTCATCAGGTTCGGATGATGAGGAAATGTGTAATCCTACGCATGGTGCCATGTTTGCAAAATATGAAGACGAAGATGACGAAGTGGTGACTGGTCATTGTTTTATGACCAAAGGAGGAGACAAATCTCCAATGACCACTAAGGTATGTTCTATTCTTCAATCATTTAATATTACTTTGAATGCTTATGATTCTGAGTTGATTGCTTTTGATGATACTGCTGCTTATTTTCATACATTGGTCATCTCTGCTAGTAACGAAGCTACGAAATCAACTTCTCAATTACTAGAAGTGCAGATGGAGTTAGACTCAAAGAAGATAAAAGTTGAATACTTAGAATTACAAATTACAAATTTGATGTGTGATAGGGACTCATTAAGTAGTGAAGTAAAAATGTTATTAGCCCAACGCAACATCTATTGTAATTCTGCTAAACGTTTGTATGCTAAACTAACTGCTTTGCATCATTCTTCTGACATAAGCAAGGAACAACATAGAAAGTTATTACATTTTCTAGTTTACGAAAGAGAGAAGGTTGATTGCATTTCTTATGATTGTCATAAAACCATTGCAGAATTTGATAGGATTCTAGATGATAGATATGCCTTTGGAATTGTGAAAATAAATGAATATCTTGATGCAAATGAATTAGTTGAAATTGTGAATGATAACTTGACCAAAACTGAACAAATCAAAATTTTGAAAAGAACTGAGAATTCAACATCTGATTCTCAATCTAATTTTGCTGATATCGAAGATAATTCTGATAAGTTTAGAGAACTCAGTGAAAATAGAGGAGGAAGAAAGTATCGATTGTTCTCAGTTATCTGTCATTAATGTCACATCTAAGGCTAAAGGTAAAGAAATTTGTAATGATTCATTGGTTAAGAATGATACTGACATACCCTCAACTTCGAAAGTTTGTGATTTCGACATGTGAGTGTCCAAGATAGTCAAACAGACAGCAGTGATGATGAGAGTGAGAATGAAGTTTCGAAAAATTCAAAATCAACAAAAACAACTTCAAAAGAAACAGAAAGTTCACGAACTGTTGTTGATCAAGTATATGGAGATACATAAAAATTCGATAAAGTAATGATTGAAAAGGGTGCTCATTATCTCGAAATAAATACAGTGGTGTATCCTAACTTCAAGTGTATTGATGATGTTATCTTTCCAAATCAAGTGTCTGTCACTACTGGGGATGTTGATAAAATCAAACTTGAACTCAACAAAATGATTGAAGAAGATAACAAGAAAACATCGGATGAAGGTTTCTTTTCAAATCAAAGTGTTGTCGAAAATAATCTACCAAAGAATTCTTATGTTTTTCAAAAACAAAAACCACAACAAAAATCGGTTGAAAAACAAAAGGTTTTAAATGTTGTTCAAAAACAAATTGTTGAAAATGGTGACAACATAATTAAAACATCTCAAAGGAAAAGGATTGAAAAGAAAAACGTTTTAACAAAAGTTCAAAAACAAGTTGTTGGAAATGTTGAAAAAATTGTTAGAATCAATTCTCAGAAATTTAAAGAGCAAGTTGAAAAGTTCTCAAAAGATAATGGTATTTCAAAAAGACAAGCACGAAAGAAAATGTTTTTGAAACATTTCAATCATTCATTCATGAAATCTCAAAATAAAAATTTCACAAATCAAAGTCAACATCTTCAACACACAAATTTTACAAATCATTCAAAGAATTTTCAACAGCGTTTTTCTCAAAACAAAGATTGTGCAGCAAAAGTTAACAATAAAAAATCTGCAAATTTTCGTTCAAAATCAAATGTTCATTTCACTCCACAACTTCCAAAATTTCCAAATCCTTCAGTAAAACTAACCTCAAAAGTTTCATACGATAAGGGTTTCTCGGATGTGAAGAACCTAAATCATTGGCTTGAAGGAAAGGGAAAGATGTATCAATCACAAAACTTCTTACAACAAAAAATCAAAGAAGCTTATGAGAAGTCTCTGAATGATTCTTCCAATGGCAGTTCATCTTTGAAAGAATCAAATATTTATGTGCAAACTTGGAAACCAGTTTCGAAAGAAACGACAGTTGAAAGTCAAACTTAGAAGCCGAAGGTGTATGTCAGTAGTAACACTAAACCTTCGAAACATTATGTTTCTAATCATTTATCCAATGATGTGGACTTAATTAATAATCTCAAAACCAAAGTTTGTGAGCGGGTTTTAGGTTCTTCATCTCACTATGTTTTTAAAACTAATTTCCAAGGACCCAAACAGTCTTGGGTACCTAAATTCTTCCATTGATTGTAGGTTTTGTGTGACGAGCAATATGATGATAAATGGTACATTGATAGTGGTTGCTCTCGTCACTTGACTGGAAAGAAGGAGAATTTGAGGGATTATCAAAGTTTACAAAATGCAGGAGTGATTAAATTTGGAAACAATCACAAGTGTCAGGTGAAAGGTTATGGCAAAGTCACGAATGGCAAGTTTACTATGAGTAGCATATGTCGAAGGTCTTCAACATAATTTGATAAGTGTATCGCAACTTGTTGTGGACACGGGTAATCAAGTGGTGTTTAATGAAGAGGGAAGCATCATTTCGAATGTCTATACACAGGAAGTTTTGCTCAAATCCAAAAGAAAAGGCGACATGTTTACTCTAGATATCAATCCTATTGTTGGCAAGCCATCAGTGTGCCTACTTTCGAAAGCTTCATCTGATGTTAGCTGGCTTTGGCATCGCAAGCTTTCACATCTGAATTTTTTAAATTTGAAAAAACTTATGGTTCAAGATCTGGTAAGAGGATTACCTATTTTAAAGTTTGATAATGATACTTTATGTGCAGCCTGTGAACGGGGAAAGCAGCACAAACAAGGTCATCCAATAACCATTGATTCAAAAATTGTCTAACCATTGGAATTACTTCACATTGATTTATGTGGTCCACCGACAGTTGCAACTCTTAACAAGAAACGGTACATTCTTGTTATTGTTGATGATTTGTCTCAATTTACTTGGGTTTATTTTCTTAGGTTGAAATCTGAAGTTACACAAATCATGATTGATTTTATCAAAAAGATGGAAACAAGCTTAAAGAAGAGAGTTCGAAAGATAAAAAAATGAGCATGGTTTTGAATTTAAGAACAATGGTCTTGATTCATTTTTAGTGGACAAAGGAATGTTGCATTATTTTTCTTCACCATATACACCACATCAAAATGGTGTTGTTGAAAGACGAAATCGATCTCTTTGTGAAGCAGCTCGAACAATGCTCATTTATGCGAATCTTCCTCCATACCTATGGGCTGAAGCAGTATCAACTGCATGTTTTACTCAGAACAGATCTTTCATTCATGGACGTTTCAACATCACTCCTTATGAAATCATCAATAACCGAAAACCTAATGTTAAATTCTTTCATGTTTTTGGTTGCATGTGTTTTATAATGAATCTCAAGGATAATCTTTTGAAATTTCAGTCAAAAGCTGACGAAGGAATTTTCTTAGGTTATTCTCATAATTTAGTTGCTTATCAAGTGTTGAATAAATGCATAAGGAAAATTGAAGAAACATTCAATCTCACATTTGATGATTATCATCTCAAACAAGTTGATAAATGTTTCGAACAAAAACCAATTATTGTTGAATCCAATGATGAAATTGATAATCAAGATTCATGTGATATTGATTATGATTTAATTTTTGGTATTCCTGATAGGGCTGCAGATGCTGAGCTAAATGTACCTGATAATTAGATTTCTGAATTCTCGAAACATTCTAATCTTTCGACATTTACTCAAGTTGCTGTTACTGAACAAATGCCATCATCTTCTTCTAAAAATGGAGAAAGTGTGCTTAATAATCAAGTGAAAAGAGTGCACTTGCCTTCAAAGTCTAATGTTAAGGCGGAACATTCTTTCGAGGTTGAGAATAGCAGAATGGATGATAGTGTCGAGGGGGAGCAACATGAGAATGAGTTTGTCAAGGGGGAGCATAATTTGTCGAATAACAATCATGATGAATTTTTTTCATGATCTAAATGATAATGTTTCTGTTATAGGTTCTGAATATGAAGAAATGTTTGAGGATACATCATTAGACTTTGATCCAGCATATCCTCCAATGGATAAATGGGTTAAAAGTCATCCAAAAGAGCAAGTCATTGGAAATCCTCAAGATGGAGTGTTGACAAGAGCTCAAATTTGCGAAAAGAATAAGGTACTTAATGCTCATCAAGCGTTTTGCAATGTTTTTATTTCGAAAATAGAGCCTAAATCAGTTAAGAATGCAATGGAACATTCAGATTGGATTGTTACAATGCAATCTGAATTATCTGAATTTGAAAGAAACAAAGTTCGGAGGTTAATTCCTAAACCTGAAAATGTTTCAATTGTCGGGTTAAAATGGATTTTCAAAAATAAAACTGACAAAGATGGAAATATTTTTCGAAATAAAGCAAGACTTGCAGTCACGAAATCCTTAAGGTTCTGAGTATTACCAACTCAGGCTGATGATTTCAACAGTCTGGCACATGACTTCACTTTTAATCCCAAAAGTGAAAGAGCCTTACTTTCATACCGAACGTTTGTGACGGTTACTATTCTATTGGGGTATACAAACAGGCTATTTGACAACACGGTTTGTATTCTTTTCGGGTTTCAAGGAGATGTGATGGTTACTTTTTCACGCGTGGCTAGTTTATCGGCAATAGGGTGTGATTTTCAAGGTGCCACATTAGATCCCATTTAATGTCGATCCCGCTTCACATTCAAATTCAGGAGTTACATATCAAAGGGGATCCAAGGGTTCTTTCTTCGGTTACGCTTTATAAAGAAAATTCCCAAATTTCCAACGATCTTTTTGCTCATTCTTCACACTTCAAACCCTAATCATGGCAAATCCTGCTCCAGCTGATGCTCCATCACAAACAACTGAAGATGTTTCTTCCCACCCGATTATGAAAATCCAGAGCACAAACTATCAAGTCGAGGGTGATGTTTCTGTGTACCCTGAAGCATTACAGATGTTGATAGTCACTTTAAAACACTCTGTTTTATCTACGCTAATGTTCAAATCTTTCGATGTTCCATTGTCCTGGCTATCTCTAGCGGTATCTACAACAACATACAGTAAAGCTCTTGATGTTATTACCTTCAACTTGGTGAATGATAAGACGGTTCTTCTTACCAAAAAGTTGTTTTGTCAAATTCTTGATATTCCCAATTCTCCACCATATTGTGTTCTTTCCAATGATCAAGTCATTCATATGTTTAACGAGATGGGTCATCAACCTACACTTACCAAGATCATCCAATTCAAGAAATCTGGTCTTCCTTCTATATGGAACTTTCTTTTTGGTATTTTTCTTTGTTGTCTTACTGGTCGGAGTGTTGGATTGGACAAAGGCAGAATGGAAGTTTATGTTATGGTTGCAGGAATTTACTATGATCTTACAGTGGATTATTCAAGTCAAATGTGGAAAGAGTTTCTAAAGAGTGTCGAGAATACCAATGTTTTACAAGGGATTTCTTATGCTAGGTACTGGAGCTTAATTCTTCGTTTTATGTATGAAAAGGAAGGGATTAAGGTGCCTGCTGATGAACAAACTCTTGAGTTTTTGAAGTACCATTTTTCGAAGGAGGTTGAGGATGATGCAGAAGTGTTCCCGAATTTTTCACGTATTCCAAACGCTATGCTCAAGCGTGTTGATCCAACTAGTGTAACGCCCCAATTTTCAGGTATTAATTTAAATAAAACATTTTTGGGTTTTGGCCCTACTCGACGAGTTGGTTTCCCTACTCGTCAAGTAACAGCGGGTCGGATCGCGAATTAAGTGGCCTACTCGGCGAGTCCTTTGTTGGACTCGGCGAGTAGGAGCTGGAGAATGAAACCCTAAGTTCCAGGGTTTGCACCCCTATTTAAAGAAGCTCAAGCCTCTCTCAGTTCTTTTGCAGCCCCCTTTGCATCTCTATCTTGTGTGTGTATGCCCCCTTTGTGTGTTGAAGTTTGAGGGAGGATTTTTGGTGGAAAAGTTTGGTGAATCAAGTGATTTTGGAAAGGAGCTGGGAAGAGATCCGATTTCTTCTTCTGTGGACATCTCTTGGGAAGTTAATTGTCTATTTCCCTCAGTTATTTCAGCTAGACCTCATCTTTGATGAGTTTTAGGGTTTTTGAAAAGGGATCAAGTTGGTATGGCAATCTATGGGCTAGATCTGAAGTTGTAACTTTGGATTATTTGAGCATAAAGTTCCAGCTTTAGTCGAGTGTAAGGTCCCCTTGGTCCATGAACACCCATTAAGGGCTTGGTTTTGGCATTTGGAGCTTGTAAGGCGATGCATGCACGTAAAGTTTGAAACTTTACGTGATAAGTAGGCTTAAGGAAGCTAGATCTATAGTTTGGGACCTTGCCATGGCTTATAGACCTCTGCATGTTAAGTTGAATGAAGGAACTCGGCGAGTCGCAAAGCCGACTCGGCGAGTCATATGAAGATATGCATTGGACCCGCCAAGTTGGAAGAACAACTCGGCGAGTCAGTTGAAAGAAGCCGTTAACTCGACGAGTTGGTTGAACAACTCAGCGAGTTGGATGAAGTTGGTCATGAAACTCGACGAGTTGAAGAACAACTCGGCGAGTTGTATGAATTTTAGCCAAGGACGTGTTTGCATGTATACCCGTCAAGTTGCAAGAAGGAAACTCGATGGGTGGCCTTGAGACCTGATCACGATTCGAAGGAACTCGACGAGTCACCTCGATGACTCGGCGAGTTGGTGTGTGCTTCAAAGACTCAGCGAGCCGCCGAGTGTACTCGGTGAGTTGAGGTCAACATGAACTGTTGACCTTGACCAAAGAATTTGACCTTGATCAGGGATTGTCTAGTAGGTTATGGGGTGTCTCATAAGAGTAAGAACTTATGAGTATATTGTGCTATGATTATAGGTGGTGGAGCTGGTGTCAAGTGATCTGATAGTTGGAGTTCGCATTTCTATCGACATCTGCGAGGTGAGTTATCTTCACTATATCGATAGGGTCTACGGCACCAAGGCCGGCCCTTTATGGTTTACATCATGGGTTAGGATGATTGCCTTGATATTACCATGTTAGATTCCATCCTGGTTTAGGATGGGTGTTATGTTATTGCCTTGCTAGAATTTATCCTGTTTAGGATGGTTGTTACACTAGAGATCGGTAGTTACGGTATGTTGCATAAGATTCTGATCTATTGGATTGGAATCAGGATAGATAGTATGTTATGTTTATATGGCCCGTGAGGATTGGTATATTAGTGACCTGTTAGGTCGACACTCTAGTTACGAGTGAAACTCTACGATTGATGGTCAATGAGATAGATATGTTTGCTATGTGTACATGCCAGTATATGATAGTATCCGTACATGCTTAGTTACTTGTTGGCTGGGTTGAGGCGTTCCTGCTTTGTGCTGAAGGCCAACACACCCTCTGAGCGGTCCGGGAAGACTGTAGGCCCACGCGGCGGACCAGTCATGCCGAAGGCTCAAGATAGATTCAGATAGACTGTAGGCCCGGTAGGGCGGACCAGTCCGGCCGATGGCCCAGTATGTATGTTGTTTGATTGTTCGTATGGCTATGGTTTCTACCAGTGTGGTATTGGTATTTTTGGGGTAGCTCACTAAGCCCTCGGGCTTACAGTTTTCAGTTTATTGTTTCAGGTACTTCAGGAGAGCGAGGGAAGGCGAAGGCATGACCGTACCGCTCCACATCCTCATGACCTATTTTGGGACACTCTGATGATAATTGGATTGAAAATGTTTTGTAAAAACAAATACTATTGACTCTTTTGTTAGTATTAAAAGTTTAAATTTGGCGTAAATTTTATGGCTGTTACAACTAGTCCTGTGTTAATGACGTATTTAGCTTCAAATAATCCAAATGAAGAAACAGGTGCTCTCTTGGCCAAACCAGATGCAGAATCTTCAAAGAAATATCGAAGATCCAAGAAGGCTGAGAAGTCGACTACCACTACTACTGAGGCTGTTGAGACTGCAGTTATCAAAACTCATACAGAGAATATTCCTTCAAATTCTAGAGTCCTTAAACTAATAAAAAAGAAAGCTCATCCTTCTCGAAAGTGTCCTGAAAGGTCTCCAAGCTTTTCTCCATCTTTCATACGCAAGCCACATGTCACTCGAAAAGGGGTTATTATTCAAGAAGTTCCAGATCCAGTTTCTCCTTCATTAAAGAAGAGAAGGGCTACAAATATGGCCAATCATATCTCAAAAAAGCTTAAAAACCGAAAGTTGGTTCTTCAACTTAAACAAACAATTACCTGTGATTGTGGTGGTTCTTGTGTCACTGGTTGTTACTGATCGTACATAGACACAACGGTAGGAAGTTTACGTCAAATGCCTCTGATATGTCCGGATCGAACACCCAATATTTTTTCAAAACATTTTCTTGTATCACTTGGCGTTAGACCGCTACCTCAAGAAGAAGCTTGGGTTTGTTGATTGATCTCTTGAAGTAAAGCATTCTGTATTTTCAAAAAAATGATAAACATCATAAAAATTAGATTACTAAATACCCTTGACGATATAAACATTTATATGAAAATACAAATTAACCACTTACATATTGTTGCTCAACCGCAGGACTATAAAATACCCCTTGGCGATTGGAATTAGCCTTACGAAATGCTTCAATTCGAGTGATATCCTATTTAACATTTAAAATTAGATTAATTATACTTTAAGTAAACATTTAAATATATCATAACATACTTCTTTGAAGCATGCATTGTTGTATGAGCTCGACCCCCCTTTTGTTTAAAACTTGTTGTTTTGCATGGACTTCTTTGTTTGATGCCGAACACCTTAATAATTAGGGAGATTGAAAATGTTGGACTACCTTCGCCCAATTTTCAGGTGACATACCGGGGGGACTGTTTAGTGCCATTGAGATATCTGTAGCCCCCCCCCCCCCCCCCCCCCCGAGTTGCTTAAAATAAGAATGGCCTTTACTTTTCGGCCTCTGTAAACTTTTGCAAGACTCGAATCAATGCTCCGCAACAATTGTGCACGCTTCAAATCCAAATTAACCTTATCCAAATATAACGTATTCTACAAATACAAAAAGTTAGTTAATTAAATAACAATCACAACTAAACTTAAAATATTATCCAAGTTACCTTTAGATGCACAACTGTCCCATTCCTTAACGCGGGGGAACATTGTCCCAACCAGATAAGTTGAATGAGACGTTGTTCCACAAATACCTCCCAATTTCATGTGTGAACCAATTGGCAGGCTTCCTGACAGGGGAATATGTGATCTCCCTATCAAAATCCAAATCCACGGGCTTTCCCTTGTTTGACCGTACACTTTCCTAGCTCTATATTCTTTGACAAGCCCCTTCTTTTCTTTGGAAGCTCGACTGAAAAAATACAATTAAAAATATTAGTCACGATAACTTATATTAATTTAATGAAAATAGCTAATAAACATATCATAATAAAACTTACCATCCTATTTCATGTTGCCTGCGACCATAGCCTCCTGGAGGTGGTGGATCCCAAGCTCCATCACCTCCGTGACCAAGGCCTATAACATCGACCATCATAACAAAGAATATCGCCCATGTAAACCTCATTTGTAGCCTGTAAAATTACAAGATGTACAATATAGAAATACAATATGAATAAAAGTTAGTTACCCTACAAAATTATAAGATATGCAATATAGACAAACAACATAAATAAAAGTTAAACAAAAAATATGAAAAAAAGTTAGACTTCAAATAAAGTTTCTATTACAAAAAAAATGCATTTGATTTTTTTAATCAGAACCTCCATCATTTACTTTAATGTCTTCTTCATCAGTATCATAATCAGAATCGTCATCATCATAATCAACATTGTTTTGAGCAACATCAACATTGTTTTGAAAGTATTGTGAGAAGTCGATAAAAATTCTAGCTTCAGATGAAGAGTTGTTTTGAACTACGTCAACATTTTTGGCCTGCACATTGCCGACATTTTGGACATAGTCACTGTAAGCATTTTGGACACGAGTGTTGTCGGATGGTAGATCCCAAATACTTCAATGATTAACATGCTCGACGATACAACGAGGGTTGTTGTTTTGGTTTCTTCGATGATTAACAGGCTCGTGGATGTAGAACACTCGTTTGGCTTGTGAAGCATATATGAGTTTATCATCTTGGTACACTTCGTGTTACGTGATGACACTTATGAAATTATCATCAAGAATATCTCCTGTATCGAACCACTTGCACTGAAGTATTACAGTAGAATAATAATATGGATATTGCACCTCCATAATCTCTTCCAACTGGCCATAATATTTCTCTCCATTTTCGCCCACCGCTAGAACCCCAGAGTTTTGCATTTTGCGTTGTGCATCACTAGTAAGTACCATAAACCTAACACCATTGACTATGCACGCGGTGTAAGTATAAACATCCATTTGTGAACCCATTGAAAGGGCCGACAACTCCTTGTGGAATTCTAGACAGTTTTCTTTTTCCATCTGATAAACCTATTAAACATATGTTGTTGTGTTATGTATTCTTGATTCATTATATTGATCAAATATATATGTTTGTTAATTATTATTACTGTGACAACCGTCAAAATTCGAGTCGGTTCTAGATTTGATAAACTTAGTTGTACGTGTAGGCATGACACATACTAGACTTAGTAACTAGAAACTAAGTTATAACCTACTAGAAACTTGGAAACAATTAGAATAAATGGATAGTATACTTAGATTTCACATTAATATGTGAATTCTACAACTACTTAACTGTAGTGAATATCCATATTCAGGTCACTCTTTGACTCGAACACCTTTTCATGAATCATATACACACATCATGCACTTGACCTAGTGGTAGAAATTAGGTCCTAGTCTCGTTGGAACTTAAGTCAGAGTTGAAAACTAGGACTAGTATACTTGATTCCTCAATTTCGCTTGAATATCGGAATCACTACATAGAATGTCAATAAACCGATAAAATAAGTTACAAACATTATTTATAACTATAAAAAGAGTTATAATACCATAAGATAAATTAAAGTCTCAAAGATTCTATGGATTTTGATATCAAAAGATTTATTAAATCTCGAAACCCTAAAAGCCCTAAAACCTAAATTTATAAAATTTAACATCAAGAATTCTATAAAAATAGTTATGAAACTTATAATATTATCTTAAAATAATTAAGTTCAGGGAAATATAATCAAGGAAAATAAAATTTTAGTCATTAACATTCACCCTTAATTTATAAGTCAAAAATTAAGGTTTCATGAACAAAAAGTAAGTTAGGGTGTATATTTTATAAAAAGTTTAATATTTTTATAAAAGAATTGAAATTTTTATAAAACTAAAAGAGAAAGAGGGTTTTATACCTCAAAAATTCGGATCCCTCTCTCCCCATATCTCTCTCTCACCCTCAAAAGCCACACACTACTCATTTTCACTCACTCTTCACTCCACCTCTTCATTTTTCTTTCACTATTCTCTCTCTCACACTCCACCACCACTATTTTCTCTACCTCTCTCCATCAACCACGAAATTTTCTAGAAAATATAATCTCATAACACTCAAAACCTTCATCATCAAGTGTTGTTCTTGAGGTAATCATAAAAGTTTCATTATCCCTTCACTTTTTCCTACATAACTTTGTGTTTTCTTGCACTTTCTCTATCATCTACTCCATTCTAATGAAAGATTATGAACACATAAACATACACACACACACTCACAGTTTTTATAATGATGGTGGTAGGATTTCATCCAAAAACAACATGCATGTTGTAAATGGTGAAATCCAAGGACCTAAACCTAAGTCAAGATCATGAAAATGCACTTTTCTACATGTTTTTTGTGAAAAATCACCACATTCACTCTAAGTTTTCTTTCAAAAATGATTTTTGAACATTTCAAACTCATTAATGGTCTTCAAAACAACATGCATGTGATGATCTTCAAGCTTAGATGCTTGATGATCAAAGTTTGTTGTTAAAAGCTTTCAAATATGCTCATAAATGATTTATTCCCAAATAAATATCTAAAACAACTTTTGTAATCAAATCTGATTTTTCCCAGAATTTCATCGACAAAATGAGATGTTCTATAAATTTTCAGAAAATAATTCAGTTTTCTCGAATTATTATATTTATTGCAATAAATTAGGGCAATAATTCATATAAAATACTTTCTTATGTCTATAAATTCTAGCTAAATTCTTGGATTACCCCTAAGGTAAATGATGACATCCCAGTGAGTTTCATCTATTTGTCTTACTGTTTGCTATGGTTTTGAATTTTCTTTTTGTTTAATTCAAATAAATCATAAAACCACTTTAAAGAATGTGAAAAGACTATATAAGATTTTTCACAGATCCTACCTAATGTGGAGTACTCATAAACATATTTTTAGAATTTTTCATAATGCATTCCTATTTTCCCCCTATTTTTGTATTTATAAAAGACAAGTAATGGGAAAAATATTTCTGCTCATCCAAAATTCATGAAAATTTACCAGAAGACCTTATAATATATTATAACTCTAAATAAAAATTTTGGATGATTTTTATATTCAGTATGCTATTTTGCTTCTATTTTATAAAGTTAAATAAACTTAAATCCACAAAATCAGATTACACTATATAAAAATCACCATTGGGATTTTTCCTAGATTATTTACACTGTAAATAAAGTTTACAAAAAATTTGTTAATTTAATTTAACTTTTTAATAATTATTCTCCAATTAATGATTATTTAAGAGGATAAAACAAAGAAAAACAGAAAGACTAATTGAAAAATATATTTTTTATTTTTCACAGCTTCTAAATGTATAATAACAGCGATACAAGAAGTTTGGGCAATTTTGGAAACAGTTTTCTATTTATTTCAGTTTTTATTAGAATAAATGAACAAAAATCATAAAATCAGGTTACACTGTTTAGAAATCCATTTTTATATTTTTCCCAGCTTAAGAATATTTGATAACAGTAATACAAAAATTTTGGGCAATTTTGGAAACTATTTTCTATTTATTTCAAGTTTTATTAGAATAAATGCACAAAAATCATAAAACTGGGTTAAATAGTTTAGAAATACATTTTTATATTTTCCTAGCTTAAGTTTGTCTAATGGAAGTATCATAAAAAGTTAGGGAATTTTTATCATTTGGATGCTATTTTTCATGAATTTATATTTTTATGAAGGCTTAAAATTTTGGAAAAATAGGTAATGATATAAAAAATTCAAAGGAAAATTTATGGAAGACCACTACTATTTCTAGAATCAAAATGCAAAGTTTGAGAATTTTTGGAAACTGTTTGATAATATTTTGGCTTTTTTAAAAGCTTAAAACACATTTAAATGTGTTGAAATACCCTCAAGGCATCAACTGATATTACAAAAATCTGGAAAATTAATATCCAAAATTGTCTTAATCACATGAGTTATAAAACTTCACCATTTTAGAAAAATGTTTGTAACTTATCAATATTAAATTTTGACACAATATTGGCATAATTCTATTGTAGTAACAAATATACTAGTGTTAGCTTTCTATTAGAGACTCATTAGTGTGTAACATCGTGTAGGAATCGATAGTGGTACAAGTGGATCGTAGTTGAAGGCACCATTTGCATCATCTCAAGCATATTATGAGTATTCACCACTCCCCTATTTTCGGTTTTTAAATGTTTTGGGGTGGAAAAGCATGTCCTAAACTATTTATGTTCGTTGTATTTAATTGACTCGTATAAACTTGATTACTATATTTTGCATATCGTGAGTATTCACGACTCCCCATATTTTCGGTTTTTATGTTTTGGGGTGGAAAATCATGTCCTAAACTATTTATGTTTGTTGTATTTAATTGACTCGTATAAACTTGATTACTATATTTTGCATATTGTGAGTATTCACGACTCCCCATATTTTCGGTTTTTATGTTTTGGGGTGGAAAAGCATGTCCTAATTCATGAGGCCTTATCGCGTTTAAGTCCCTGGAATCAGTTCACACAACTCATTAACTCATTTGAGCCTATCGTTATTATGGATAACGCTATTAGGAGGTAGACAACTCCTTACTCGCACGATTCGCTTGAGTGTATTTTACCATATTTTTCTATGTTAGCGATAGACATAGAAGAGGGCACCCTCGGTCATTAGGCTTGGGTTGTGAACTCATGGTATAATCATTATGCACATACGAACGTTGTATCTCGTTTTAGCAACAAACTTTATTTCCCATGAGAATATGAACGTTGCATCTCATTTGGGCAACATACATTATCTCTCATGATGACAACGAACTTTGTTTATGCAAACTTAATACTAATTTTTGCAATATATTTCTATTTATGGAAACTTTTATCAAAACTTTGATTTCGATTCATGAAACCAATATCATTATTATTATTATTTTTTTTTATCTGTGAGTACTCACCAACTATTTTTATAGTTGACGCTCGTTTTACATGCTTTTTAAGGAATCATCGAGTAAGTGGTACTTAGGGACACTTCACTGTTAGGAGCATTCGCATGTATTGTATTCCAATTTTCATTGTAATTTCTTTTAAAAGTTGTTCAAACCCATTGTAAATTTGTAATGATTTTTAATACTATGGTTGGTGTTGTCTTTTTAACTTTTGCTATGAAACTCTTTATACTGCCATGCCTCGTGTTTCCGCTTTAGCGGGGTGTGACAATTACCTTTTCAAGAAACCAATTGGGAAATTCGGTCTTTTCGTGACTTTCAAGACGTTCAGATTTGAGTTTTCTATATTGATCAAATATATGTAAGTGATCAATGGAAAAGAGTAACAATAAATAATGAAAGATAATTAAAAATAAGAACACTTGCTCAATGTATTGTCTGACTTCTTGACAACTATTCAATATAAACCATTATATATTATGTTTTTCCCTTATATCAGGATGTTTGATTTGCATTGCATAGGCCGATCGACACTTGGACTCAAACATCCAAAACTTTGTTTTTTCAAAGAAAACGTCCTTGTTTCTTTCCAAGCAATTGAATCGAGTCTTCACATCTCGAAGGTACATCGAACAAAATAACAAAGCTTCTTCAGCAACATAACCTTCAGCTATACAACCTTCCGACCCCGCCTAATTTATGACATAGTTTTTTGGTTTTTTCATGTGCATTTCGAATTGATACATCCATCTCATACATACTAGGCCTCCGACAATCGCTTCATCATGTAAATGCAAAACTAAATGAATCATAATGTAAAAAACGTTGGAGGATAAATCAACTCTAACTTGCACAAGATTCTAATAATATCTTCTTTTGCTTTCCTCATATCCTCCAACTTTAGTGTTCTAGAGCAAATTTTCTTGAAAAACATAGAAAGATCTACAATTGGTGTAGAAGTTTCTTTGTCTAATAACGCTCTTACTCCATTCGGTATCAAAAGTTGCATAAGAATGTGATATTCATGAGATTTCAACCCAATAATGTTAGTATCATTATCTACCACTTTCTTACTGATGTTAGATCCAAACCCATCTGGCAATTTAACATCTCTTATAAATTGAAAAAAGATTTTGCGGTCAGGTTTCTTGAATGAGTAGCTTGCATGTGGTCTAGTGAACTTGTTACCCTTTTTTTGCAACCATTTATTACGTCAGATAGTCAGATTTCTCAAATCCTCACGTGCATTTGTTGTGTTTTTACTCTTATCATTCATCATAGAAGTATCCAAAAGACTCTCACCCATATTTTTCTCGACATGCATCACATCAAAGTTGTGCTTAAGCTGCAGAGAAGACCAATACTCGAGCTCGAAAAATATGCTACGTTTTGACCAGTTCAACTCGAATACTTACCGATCCATGTTTTCCTTGAGAGTCTTAGGATGTTTACCCGGTTTACGAAGTAGTAGACGACCTAGTTGTTCTTGTATGTCTTCATCATTAAAGTGTCTCGGAGCGAGTCTTGTCTCGGGTTGCCCGTTAAATTTCAAACTCATCCTTAATGGATCATCAGTATTTAAGAACCGACGATGACCGATATAAACAACTTTATTTACTGCACGGTACAAGGGAGTGTCTTCATTGCAAGTTGGGCATGATTTATACCCTTGTCCGTTCCAACTCGATAAACTACTACGAGCGGGAAAGTCTTTTATTGTCTATAACAACATAGTTTTCATCGTGAAGAATGTGTTTGTCGCTGCATCTTTAATATGTATGCCCGAGTGCCATAAAAACTTAAGCTCTTCCACTAACGACCTAAGGAAAACATCTATGTCCTTTCCATGTGCTTTAGGCCTGGGAATCAACAAGGCCAACATGAATGATGGCTCTTTCATACAAAGCCATGGTGGCAGATTATATGTGGTGAGTACGACAGGCCATGTACTATGTAGATTACACATGTTACCAAATGGATTAAAGCCATCAGCTGCTAGCCCTAGGAGTACATTGTGAGGTTCACTCGAGAAGTCAGGGTAATCTACATTAAAATTTTGCCAAGACTCTCCATAAACAGGATGACGCATCACACCATCTTCCGATCTCCCGGTACTATGCTATATCATATTTTTGGAAATGTACCTTGAACAATACAAACGTCGTAGTCTAGGGGTCACTAGAAAGTACCGTAACACCTTACGAGCCACCTTCTTACCCTTGGTGTTTTTATCAATCCACCGAATCTCTTTACAAATGGGACAAATTTTCAATGACTTATGTTCTTTCCAGAAGAGAAAACAATTGTTTTTGCACACATGTATTGACTCGTACCCTAAACCTAACTTCTTCAGTTTCTTTTTTGCTAGAAAATATGAACGAGGAACCTTGTTGTCTTGTGGAAATGTTGAATGCAACAACTCAAGGAGTTGATCAAATGAGCTATCAGTCCATTTGTTGTTGACCTTGATATGCATCAGCTTTGCTAGAAAATCAAGGAAAGAAAACGTACAACCAAGATATAACTTGGTTTTGACTGCCTCTAACAATTATTCAAAATCATCATCGACACCGCTATCCCCTGTATTCGAGGTTCCTTCATCGATGTTGGTATCATTTTCTCTCAACTCCCACATAACATCATCAATAACATCAGCCATCTCGTTACTTGGCGACACGACATCTACAACCGGAGGAATTAAAGGTTCACCATGATATATCTACGTTTCGTATGACTGACTGAAACCATATATATGAACATGACGTCTCATTTCTTTCGGATCCATGAAGTAACGATTATCACATTGCTCACGTGGACATCTGGTTTCACTTTTACAATCAAAGTGTAACATGGATCTATGGACAAAAGAGTCGAGTCCAAGCTAGAACCCATAAGATTAACGATGTGGATTAGTAGTGCAGATTTTATCAATAGACATGATGCAACTGAAACATAGTTTAGTGTTTAAGGATTACTCTACGTGAAGCAAAAATCAAGTAGAGTATATATAAAGTTGATGATTCAAAAACTATTCTAACTTTTACTAATATTTTCTTTTTATTGATTTTTGTTAATTATATCATCATAATTAGATTTTACAATTAATTTTATATTTTCTTTTTATTAATTTTATAAATTAATTTAACTTTATTTTATAATTAATTTAAAATTACTAAAAGTATGTTGCTATTAATAACCTAATTAAGCTAAAGTTGTAATGACCAACATTAAGTCACTAACAAAATGTAACACCCGAAAATTCAAGCCAATTTTAAAACTTTTTAAACAACCCAAAAACCATTAGTTATTACAAACTTTTTTTCAAAATGTAAGATATCAGAGTATCCCAGAAACATATTCATAAAAAGTGAGGAGCTGTACGATCACGCCTTTGCCCTGCCATGATCCCCTGATGCACATGAAACAATAAACTGAAACTGTAAGCCCGAAAGCTTAGTGAGTTACCCCTAAAATACCGATACACATACAATCCACATAACAATATCCACAATATCATAACATAACAACTGGACAGAACAACACATAACGGGTCCACAGCCCTACAAACTGTAATACCCACGAGCCCACAATACAAGTCTCTCTTAGCCTGTAACTGGAATGCTCCCAAGCCCATAGTACGAGTCTCCCTTAGCCTGTAACTAGAATGCTCCCGAGGCCACAGTACGAGTCTGGAATGCCTACCGGGCCCTCAGTTCGTATCTGGAATGCTCCCGAGTCCTCAGTATGAGTCTGGAATGCCTACCGGGCCCTTAGCTCATATCTGGAATACTCTAGGGTTTGTTGGCTACCACACGGAGCAGTACAACCTCAACCCATCCCACATAACATGTCGACATGTATCATAACTAATGCACATACAGATAATCATACAGTATCATAGGTAGTCCTATAGGTCTACCCGACTAGCATATCAATTGGCATACATCACTAACTCAAACTCATCATATCAATAGCTACTAGGATATCAAATCCAATGGGTCGGCCTTGGTGCCTTAGACCCCTTAGTATAGTGAGGATAACTCACCTGCAATTGCTGACTGAAGAGATACGACCAAGTTGCTCCGACCACCGACACGAACTTCACCTCAAAGCACTATCAAAGAACCAATCCCATAAATACCAGAATTACCACAATACCCTTTGGAGTCAAACTGGTCAACTCCTGGTCAAAGTCAAAGTCCTCAGTCAAAGTCAACCTTCCTGGTTGACTCTACTCGCCGATTCACTCTGTCGACTCGCCGAGTTCCCATACCCAGAAAACTCTCACTACACAACTTAACTCGCCGAGTCGCCCCAAGACTCGTCGAGTCCAACGATCTCTAAGTCTCATCCTGTCCGACTCACTGAGTCGCCAACCGACTCGCTTAATCCAAGTCTTTAATCAAAGGAGGTTGGGTTCTGCGACCAGACTCGCCGAGTCCAAGAACAGACTCGCCGAGTCCAAGGCAATCTTCAACAGACTCGCCGAGTTGTTCTTCCAACTCGCCGATTCCATGCTTATGTTCATATAACTCATCGAGTACACCCATGTGACTCGCCGAGTCCCTCCAGTTCTCATTCCATTCAGAGGCTTTTCGAACCATGCAGGGGCTCCAAACCATAGATCCACTCTTTTACAACCCAATCCTCACATAAAGTTGCAAACTTTACGTGAGACCAAGGAGATATAGGCTCAAAAAACACTATGGCTAGGTTTAAGGACTAAGGGGCTTCACCAACAACTCAATAACTGAAACTTTATGACATTATGGACCATCACAAGCCTAGATATGAAGTAGAAACCTCATATCTAAGCCTCTAACTCGAAATAGCTCTTAATCATACCAAAGATTCCCCAAAATTTCAAATGATAAAAGATCTAGATGCAAAAGTGATGGGTTTTTGGTCCTAAGAACATCCTATGTGCTCATACAAACCCTAATGCTTGGATCTAGGTTTCTCTATTGTACATGCTTTGAATCCAAGACTATAAAACCTAATTCTAGCATATGGAAATCGATATTAACATATAATTAGGTTTATGATATTACCTTGATTGTTATGTAGCAATAACAATCCCAATTCCTCCTTGAATTGACTTTGGAAGGCTTAGAGTCACAAGTGTCACTCCTCTAATGGCTTACAAACACCAACAACAAATGGAGAAGGTATAAAGAGAGAGGGGAGGTATTAGAATTCATCTCTAGGACCTCTTGGGAAGGCATGAACGAATTCATGAGCCTTGGGGTCTTTATATAGGTGTAGAGATTAGGGTTTTAGTCCTTATCCTTATCTAGTTGCTTGCCCACCAAGTAACCATAAGATAAGCCTTGAAAACCCTTATCCTAGTCGAATTCTAAGGCCTTATCACCTTAAATTCGTCCAACCTATTAATAAGATAATCCTTACCTTATTTTGTAACTATCACATAATTACAATTCAGCCCCTCTAGTTTAATTAATTACATTTGATCACAAAATTAATTCTTAATTAATTATTGACCAATATTAATTAAACAAATATGATTTCTCCTTTAATATATTATTCTTATAACATATTAATAAATCATAATAACATCTCTCTCTTTATTTATTTCTCCAATCAAGTTGCTTTGGTGAAGGCAACCCAAAAGGACAATGCACCATCGGGTCAAGTACATACCAAAATAGTTATGGACTTAGACACTAATCCAACAGTCTCCCACTTGGATAAGTCTAACAACTATTATGCGTATGACTTCAGATCCTGATCTGCAATCGTAGCTTTCCAAAGCCGTTGTCAACTCTGATCCTATCAGATATGTGTGTCCTTAGATAAGGGATCATATATTCCTCCATTCTAGATATCATATGAGATATGATTTCAAATCATTCTCTTTGTACTATATCTCGATTCCCGATTTATGACGACTGACTAATTGAACAAATCAAATTAGCCCTAGCCCGGCCGAGCATTTACGTTTGTCATCACAAAATCATCGAGGGGGCCTAAAGATATCGCTTTTATCCTACTTTGGATAAAAGGAATGGATAAACTTTGATACAATGCTTGCTTGCACTCACTCACCGAATCACACACAATAATATGTTTTATAACACCAAGTTACTAGTGCGTTTACATATTATCAATGTGCAACCAATTTGCAAGATACAACTCACACATCTCAGTTTCAAGAATATAAGATGTTATCTTCTCACCAATCATTCGTGATACAATTCATGGAGTGATCCAAGTGAGCGTGGGTTTAATCCAATGCTCAAATCATATTCATAAGCACTCATGAACGTTGCAACAAACATTTGCTTATGTCTAATACTCTTTTAGACAATCCACACACCAATTCACGACAGTCTTCATTCATATCTACTTCCAACATATGAATGACTGTGGCCCGTTCGAATAATTCGATTATTCTTAATAAACTCAATTATTCTGGAATTCAAAACATGCAAATGTGAAACACAAGAATAATACTAATCCCATATGGCCTCAAACCTTTGAGTATAAACAAAACACCTTTTATTTATCACCATATCGATTACTCATTATTTGTCGTTTCGGGTAGTCAACTTCTTACTTGAATTATTACACTTGTCCCATGCTCTTAGCATGCACACAATGTTAACCTATGGTTCTTACTTTGTGAAATAGACCAAATTGAACACATTTCCAATCTTCCTCATTTCACAACTCCAAATCCTTTTTCATAAGTGAAAGAATATCAAATTCTTGCCACTTATAGAATATGCTAGATTCTAACATTTTATGCAATGATCCTTTTGTAATGTCACTGCACCAAAGTCACAAAGACTATTGCCAATGATATTACAAAATCTTCTATCGGAGATTGTTACAAGACAATTCCTTAGATATGATGTCTCTCACTCAAAGTATATTCCTTTGAACATCCTTTTGCATAAAAGTTTCTAATCTAGTCATAGATTTTCAATATTCAATTCCCAATATGGACACACTTCCATATTTTCCATATGACAACTCATTCTTAATAGAATCTTATCTATTCGTAATGATGTCTATATGGTCCATCCAATATGGAAACATTTCCATAATTTCCATATGACAACTCATTCTTAATAGAATCTTTTCTATTTATAATAATGTCGATATGGTCCATCCAATACCATGCTTCCAACTACTCACAAGCGACCAATCCTCGTCAAACTTTGGATTGTCCTTTGATAGTTGTTTAATTATTTTAGTCAAAACCGATTCTTGTCCTTTTTCCCTCTAAATGCACTAGACATTTGGAAAATTTTAGAATGGTCAAATATTAAATCATTTGCAATCGATCCTACACCCGAAGCGTATGGGACACGACGCATAATGTTTTATTTGCTATGTTCTCAAAATTCGAATTGTGAAGAGGAATGCCGTAATCATAATCGAAATTTTAAGAACACACTATGTACCCTTGAGTAAATTTATTAACATTTCTCAACCTAATCCTTTAGATTTGAAATGAAGCATAATATTCTCTCCCTTAATTATAGCAAAACAACTTTACAACCCTTACGACTTTGCAAGGTATAACTCTTGTTTTCTATAATTAATATTGCCAATTTGCAATACATGCCTTAATAATCATACAATCATAACATTTATACTCCCACTATCATGATGATTATTATAAAACATAACACTTATGCTCCCACTAGCTTCGTCATGTATTCATAAACATCTTAACTTTCAGAAAAACAATGCTTATTGAATTTCTTAAGTTCATGTTTCTAATACTTAGTGCTTTGATAATCTTTTATCAAGGTTTCTTGAACTTATACACCTTTGCCTTTGATAGTTCATATGTGTGTCTAAACAATTAAGACTAATTGCCAAACCTCACAATTCAAATTATGGAAAGGGATACCATAACCATAATCGAATTCGAGAATACAATTTTACAATCACTATCTTCTTAAAATCTTTTTAGTGAAAGCATTTCCTCACAATCATTTTCATGAAGGAGGAAATCTTATGACACTTAGATTTAAACGGTGTAATTGTTCCTATCCATGTGAATTTGTCAAAACCAAAGTTTACGACAAATTCAAACTCATATGGATCGAACTTTCTTAATCTCAATTTCTTGCCTTACGGTAGCACAGCTGCCCACCACGTCTTCCAAGTAGTTAAGCAGCTCACCTTTTCTTATCAATGTACTTTTCATTGATCAAGGTCCTTGCCTTTTGTGCATTCAAATGAGAACTCATAGGACTCACATGCATAATTAACTTGATTGGATTGGCACAGAAACAAAATAATGTCAACACGATAGGTTGTAAACCTCAACTCGTGTGCTAGTGATGATCGATAAAGTCTATTATGATTTGTTCTTGAAACTTTTCAAGACCATTAAGACTCCCACTGACTCCTTGACATATAAGATTCTTTTGTCAATAACCATTTTTGACAAACAAATATTCAAGAGTTAGCGTAGTTTTTATCAAAACATTTCATAAATTGGTCCTAGTTGGTCTTTGTCTTATCCAAGACATCACAACTTTCCACATTTGATGAATGTTATAAACCTTTAATACTTTTCACTCAATGTCACAATCTTAACTTTAAGACTTGTTATTAGAACGAAGTATGATTGACTTCTTGATTTAACCATTTCTTCAATCCTTGATTCCTCTTCTTAGACATACAATTGTACTAAGACTCACTTAGAGGATCAATTGAGATATGGTTCTTAATCATTAAGACCTATCATAAAGCATAAAAGCTACTCTCCCTTCTTCTTAGAATGGAGAAACTTTTATCTTTCTGCCTACTTGATTCTTCTTATTCGTTCTGCTATTGATTTAAACTTTTTCAATCAATTCAGAATTACACTTAATCTTGTAAGTATAGTCATATTTACTAAACCTTTAGTAAATCATGACAAATATCTTTGTTACTCTTATGGTGGACTTGATCAACACGCAACTTTGTATATTCGATCTCCTAGTCCTTCACTTGACGCTTTGTCAATGAATTAGTCTAATTTCCAAAATATGAAATTTCTCATTCATCGTGCAACCAAGTTGCATGATTCCAAGTTTCTGTCCAATTGAAACTTGGCGATGAGAAACTCTCCCTATTTGGTAAATTCTCGACTTTCCATAAATAACATAATAAGAACCAAATCCATTATTGCAAATATTCAAACATCAATTTTTCATATATGCCATTGCAAGGATAAATAAATAAAATCAAAATTTATTTTATGCGGAAAAATTTGTCCTTACAATGCGACTCATTGAAAAACTTATGCTAATACATCTTTCTTAGCAATCTAATTCTAACTCTAAGTAGTAGCTCAAGAATCTAATCTTCGAGAAATGCGATCGAAATCCATTCCTTCACGGTTAGATTTTGCTCACTTCTTCCCTTAAGCTTCCTTTCTTTTCTTCGATCTTCCAAAACATCAATTGTAATCTTATCACATTATGTGTTAAGAATCTAGAATAGAAGCTTAAAAGAGTTAGTTAATGGATTTTACCTATATTAGAGCCATACATTTCGACTCTCCCATCTCTTAGGTCTCTTAGGTAAATGGGGCAGTTTCGTCTCCAATGCCCTTTCTCTTGGCAATAAAAGCAAATTGACTCTTTTGGAACATGACATGGAACTACTTCTGACATTGACTTTCTCTTATGATCAAACTTTTCGACCATAGCATGTCTTTCGTTGCCATTGTCTATATCCATAGAGGTCTTGAAGACAGATTCACCAATCAACTTTGCTTTTCTATTGCGCCAAACCATTGCTGATTCAGCAGCAATAAGCATATAGGTGAGATCTATAAGGGTCACGTCACGGTTCATCATATAGTACTCTCTTACGAACTTACTATATGAGTTAGGAAGTGACTGAAGAACCCAATCAACAACCATTTCCTCACAGACAACGAATCCCAACATTCTTAACCTATCAATGTGTGACTTCATCCCTAGGACGTGTGCATACACCGACTTTCTTTCTTTATGTTTACTTGTCAAAAGGGCTTGAGTGATCTTGAACTTTTCAAGCCTTCCAACTTGTGGGTTAGGGAGAATAATTGGAGGAGGAGGAGGAAGTGAAGTATGAACTCTTGTTCCTCGATCGAATCGTGGAATATCATCTTCATGTGGAATGCTTGTTCCACGGGATTTGAGAAGACCATAGTTGTCAAACTTTGACATCTAAAAAATAGGAGAAAACGAATTCAAGTAAGTTGATAGATTGAGTCCTTAGTAAATCACCCAAATGAGATACTAAGGCTAGGACCCAACACAATATTCTACAACTCGGGAGAGGGATGCCGTAACCCTAATTGCAGAATATTTGAAGGTAAGTGAATGACGATTCACTAATTTCCACCACGAAAAACGAAAAAGAAATTTAAGTTTTAAATCTATGAAAACTCCTAGATCCTTTGAAACTCATTGAACTTTCAATGGCATGTTTAAATCTCGATATGCCCCTCTTGTTTGTGACTGGGATGCTGAGGATCACAAAGCGGGTGTGAATAACCATGAAAACTTACATGGTGCCCTCACATGTTACAGTCACCTATTCGATGTGCCGGTAAACCACACACGCTCCACCGAACTATGACAAACATTGAGTCACCCTTTACTACCTTTTCTTAGAACCATTTAGTGTGCCAGTAAACGACACACGCTCCACTAACGTCTTCGCAAGGGCACAAAGTGTAATTTCATGGAATTGCATCAATTCACTTTTGCCTAAGTAACTAAGATTGGGAATTTTATGAAAACATTTAGTTACTTTGATAATTCATTATACTTATAATGGAAGGTTTCGTCCTATCCTACCCGTCCGGCTAACGACCCTCCACTAGTCAAGAGTGTGGTGGGTAAGAGTGGATACCCATTCAATCGCCATTTTATATGCAATTTCCTTAAACACCCCTTATAGACTAGCTTTGTGAATGAGGCCTACTAACGGTAAGATTGACTCTTACTCCTACATATATATAATGTTAGACCTTTAATGTTATATATAGTATAGGGCGTATTTTATACTTTTAAAATATTAGGTGGTCTAATTTAACAATTATACTTTTAATTCAATTAAATTGTAAACCTAAACTTTTATGGATTTATTAAATCTCCTTTAATTATACACCTTAACTAATTAATAAAACCATAAGGGTGTGATTTGAACTTTTTCAAAACTATACTAGAGTTTTAGAATTTAACATTCCTAATTAAACTTTTAATCAACTTTTAAATTCCAAAACTTGAGGGCAAGTTTTGAAACATTTCAACACATTAGGGTTTAGAATTTAAATATACATCAAAATTAAACCATTTAATCAAAATTTAAATTCCAAAACTTGAGGGCAAGTTTTGAAACCTCTTTCAAAACATTAGGGTTTCAACTATTTAAATTTCAAAACAACAAAAACTTTGGGTTCAAATTTAAACTATAAAACCTAAAGGGGAAAATATGAAACTTTTCAAAGCACAAGGATCAAATAAAAAATAATCTAAATTAACATTTAATTACATAATTATCCATATTTTATTTATTTTAATGATTTATTGCAAAACAATTTATCAATTTAGTCAAAATAATTAATCAATTATCACATAAGGAAACAATTATCTTATTATTGATCTAACATGATAAGGTAACTATCCATAAGCAAAAACAGCAAGAAATCGCGAAGATATCCCCATCTGACGAGTTGACTCGTCGAGTCTGCATGGACTCGGCGAGTCCAGCCTCCAGAACATCAAAAATCGAATTTTTTGAACATGTAATGCATCAATACAATTGAAACCAGTCTAGGCTCTGATACCACTGATGGGTTTTTGGTCCTAAGAACATCCTATGTGCTCATACAAACCCTAATGCTTGGATCTAGGTTTCTCTATTGTACATGCTTTGAATTCAAGACTATAAACCCTAATTCTAGCATATGGAAATCGATATTAACATATAATTAGGTTTATGATATTACCTTGATTGTTATGTAGCAATAACAATCCCAATTCCTCCTTGAATTGACTTTGGAAGGCTTAGAGTCACAAGTGTCACTCCTCTAATGGCTTACAAACACCAAGAGCAAATGGAGAAGGTATAAAGAGAGAGGGGAGGTATTAGAATTCGTCTCTAGGACCTCTTGGGAAGGCATGGACGAATTCATGAGCCTTGGGGTCTTTATATAGGTGTAGAGATTAAGGTTTTAGTCCTTATCCTTATCTAGTTGCTTGCCCACCAAGTAACCATAAGATAAGCCTTGAAAACCCTTATCCTAGTCGAATTCTAAGGCCTTATCACCTTAAATTCGTCCAACCTATTAATAAGATAATCCTTACCTTATTTTATAACTATCATATAATTACAATTCAGCCCCTCTAGTTTAATTAATTACATTTGATCACAAAATTAATTCTTAATTAATTATTGACCAATATTAATTAAACAAATATGATTTCTCCTTTAATATATTATTCTTATAACATATTAATAAATCATAATAACCTCTCTCTCTTTATTTATTTCTCCAATCAAGTTGCTTTGGTGAAGGCAACCCAAAAGGACCATGCACCATCGGGTCAAGTACATACCAAAATAGTTATGGACTTAGACACTAATCCAACAAAAAGAACCCAAGCAACAGATTATTACCTCCAATATAAGCTCCAACTGAAGTAGACCCCGGATTTACACCACTCCTTTGCAGCAATCCCTTTAATTCCTCAAGCTCTGTCTCACCAATTTCCTCTTCCAAGCTCCAATCTCCTCAATAGTGAAGCCTCACACGAGATTAGGGTTTTCTAGAACTCTCTGGGGGAATAAGAGGCTGGCAGAAGGACATAAAGTCCTTTAAATAGGGTGCAAACCCTAAGATTAGGGTTTTTCTCATTCCAGCACCAAGTCGTCGAGTCCATCTTCCGACTCGGCGAGTTGGTCACTTGATTCGTGATCCAAACCCGCTCCGACTCGTCGAGTAAGCATACCTACTCGTTGAGTCCCTTCCTTTATTTACACTTAGCAGCCTTTACTTCTTGTTCCGAACTTGCGATGTTACACAAAATTAAGCACTTTGATTTTAAAATTAAGTTACTTTTATTTTATAATTAATTGAATATTTTCTTTTTTGTTACTAGTTTGATTTTATAATTAATTTAATATGATTCTAAAGGTAACTTATTTTCATTTTCTAATTAATTTAATAATTTAATTTTTGTTATTATTTTAATTTTTTAAACTAATTTTATTTTTTTTAATATTAATATTAACTTTAAAACTAATTTAATTTGATTTTGCAATTAATTTACTATTTTTATTGAATTTTGAAAATTAAGATAGTTTTATTCTATAATTAAATTAAAATTACTAGAAGTAAATTGCTATTAATAGCCTAATTATGCTAATAACCAACATTAAGTCACTAACAAAATTAAGCACTTTGATTTTAAAATTAAATTAATTTTGTTTTATAATTAATTGAATATTTTATTTTTTGTTATTAGGGTTTTTTAACATTAATTTAATTTGATTTTATATTTAATTTATTTTATTTTAATATTAATATTAATTTGATTTAATAATCAATTTAATTTGATTTTATATTAATTTGATTTTATTCTAAAGGTAAATTATTTTGATTGTCTAATTAATTTAATATTTTATTTTTTGTTATTAGTTTAATTTTTAAACTAATTTTATTTTATTTTAATAGTACTATTAACTTGATTTTAAAACTAATTTAATTTGATTTTACAATTACTTTAATATTTTCTTTTTATTGACTTTTTTTAAATTAGTTTAACTTTATTTTATAATTAATTTAAGATTACCAAAAGTATGTTGCTATTAATAACCTAATTATGTTAAAGTTGTAATAACGAACATTAAGTAATTAACTAAATTAAGCACTTTGATTTTAAAATTAACTTAATTTTATTTTATAATTAATTTAATATTTTCTTTTTTGTTACTAGTGTTTTTTTAACGTTAGTTTAATTTGATTTTATAATTAATTTATTTTAATTTAATATTAATATTAATTTGATTCTACCAATAATTTAATTTGATTTTATAATTAATTTAATTTGATTCTCAAGGTAACTTATTTTGATTTTCTAATTAATTTAATATTTTATTTTTGTTATTAGTTTAATATTTTAAACTAATTCTATTTATTTTAATATAAAAATTACCTTGATTTTAAAACTAATTTAATTTGATTTTACAATTAATTTATTATTTTTTTATTGATTTTTTAAAAATTAATTTAATTTTATTCTATAATTAAATTAAAATTACTAGAAGTACGTTGTTATTAATAACGTAATTAAGCTAAAGTTGTAATGACCAACATTGTGTCACTAATAAAATTAATCACTTTGATTTTAAAATTAACTTAATTTTATTTTATATTTAATTTAATATTTTCCTTTTTGTTATTATTATTATTTTTAAATTAATTTTATTTGAATTTATAATTAATGTTTTTTAATTATAATATTAATTTGGTTTTATAATTAATTTAATTTGATTTATAATTAATTTAATTTGATTCTAAAGGTAACTTATTTTGATTTTTTAATTAGTTTAATATTTTATTTTTTTTATTAGTTTAATTTTTTATACTAATTTTATTTTATTTTAATATTAATATTAACTTGATTTTAAAACTAATTTAATTTGATTTTACAATTAAATGATTATCTTTTATTAATTTTTTCAAAATTAATTGAATTTTATTCTATAATTAAACTAAAATAATTAGAAGTACGTGACTATTAATAACCTAATTAAGCTAAAGTTGTGATGACCAAAATTAATTCACTAAAAAAATTAAGCACTTTGATTTTATAATTTACTTAATTTTATTTTTAATTAATTTAATATTTTATTTTTTGTTATTAGTTTTTTTTAACATTAATTAAATTATATTTTATATTTAATTTAATTTTAATATTAATATTAATTTGATTTTATAATTAATTTAATTTGATTCTAAAGGCAACTTATTTTGATTTTGTAATTAATTTAATATTTTCTTTTTTTTTATTAATTTAATTTTTTTATATTAATATTAACTTGATTTTAAAAATAATTTAATTTGATTTTACAATTAATTTGTTTTTTTATTGCTTTTTTTTTAAATAAAAACTATTAATAATCTAATTAACCTAAAGTTGTAATGACTAACATTAAGTCACTAACAAAATTAAGCTCTTTGAAACCATATACAATACATTACTAGAAGTAAGTTTCTATTAATAAACTAATTTAGCCAAACTAATAATCCTAAATATCACATAATCATACATGTATACAATACATTTAATTCCAATTTTCATTTCATTGTAGACATACAATACAACTTGCATATTCCATTTTCATTCAATTAAACATACAATTTGAAACAAATTTGTACATCTAATTTCAAACAAATGCATACATCCAATTTCAATTTCATACAAATGTATACATCTAAATACAAAATCAAACAAGTGTATATATACATCCAATTTCAATTTCATGCCAAATTTCATTTTTAAGCCAATGTGGTATAAACATAAATCAAACATAAATAAAAAAAACATATACAAAATGCATAAATACTTCCCACAAATATGAAAAAACATATATAATCCCACAAATAGCATAAACACTTCCATATCCATCAATACAAAGATAATGCCAGAACAAAATTGAATAATCACACAACAAAATTGAAGAATACTACCAATTTACCACCCAAAATAGCACCAAAATAGAAAAATAATAGAAAATTGAGAGGAATTCGACCTTCAATGTCAAAAATTCGGAATTGGAGCTGTAGGTCGCCGGTAATGGAGGTGGTTGGCGGTGTAGCAGTCTTATGGCGGCAGGAGCGGCTGGTGGTCGGCAGTTGTGAGATCCCCATTTTTATGGCCAGAAAAGACCGATTTTGTTTATGCTTTATAAAAATCAGAGTACTTCTTTTAATAAAAACGTTGAGGAATTTGTTTCCAGAAAAACATGATAATTGGGTTATCAAAGCATTTCTAAAGAAATATATTTTTATTCACTTTTAAAACATTTTGGATTTCATCGTCAATACAGAAACATAAGCATAAACAGAACTTACATTCATTTACACTAGTGATCTACATCTCTTTTAAATCTCTTAGTGTAATGTGACTTCATATCAACACCTGTGATATAAATAAACTGAGTGGGTCAGGTTGGGAAACCTGGTGAGTACATAGGGATTTCAATCCCACAATGTTATATCATATATATAATTTAGAACTCACAAAATATGCAATTTCACTTTATATGTATAACCAACTTTTTCCCACCCCATCGATCCTCACAACGGGACTATCCATACTCTCAAACTTAAAATTAACCGTTTTACCAAATCCATACTCCCGAATCAGAATGAACGACTTTACCTAATCCATACTCTCAGATTAATGACGAATGGTTATGCCTAATCCATACTCTTAGACTAGGGACGAATGGCTAATCCATACTCTCAGATTAATGACGAATGATTATGCCTAATCCATACTCTCGGACTAGGGACGAATGAGTATGTCTTAATCCATACTCCCAGACTAATGACAACTGACTATGTCTTAATCTATACCCCTAAATTAATGACAGTTGACTATGTCCAATCCATACTCTCGGACTAGGGACAATGACTGTGTCTAATCCATGCTCCCGGATAAATGACATATACTAAAGATCTATTCTCTGAGTATAACTCACTTGTATTCATAAGAAAATACTACCCAATATTCCTCATAATTAATTTAGGTCTACTCTTTATCCTAAATTATCATATATAATCAGTTATGTTCTTTAACACGCATTTCAGGCAACATCAATTAACTCACACATAAACATATTAATAATTGTATTAAAATCATGTTCATGAAAGAGACTATGCACTCACCTGAAAAAGGTGGTGATTCTGCCTTCAAACAGCGCTTTGTTATCTCAAAACAATTTTCCTTCGATAAAACCTAGTATCAATACCACTAAGGTTTAGTCTAACGATAACCGCGACAAATTAATAGTCTGACTATTATTACTATTATATAAGCGTTAAACGATACTTATATAACTCATAATAATAGCTCAAATAATTATTTTAAGGACCTAATAACATTACTATAATTATTTGAAAGCTATATTAAAATTTTCATAAGCGTACCTCACTTACAACGAATTTTAAAGAAAACCGGGCTTTATTTGGAGTAGCGTTTCGAACCTGAAAGACCCTTTTTCTCGGGACTCCGGGAGCCTCGGGGCTTCCTTCGGGTGCTAGGGGTTTACCTAGACTAAGGGGAGGGTTAGAAACCCTAGAGAGAGAAAATTTTTAGAGAGAGAAAGATTTTAGAGAGGGAAGTGGAAATGGTGTGAAAAATACGGAAGAGTTCGCACCCTTTTATAGCCTGCGAGGCCTCGGACTACGTTGGGCGTAATCCTTGGCTACGCGGGGCGTAACTTCGGATAGGGTGCCACCTCGGATCTAGTTGTCTCGCACTCGTCGGAAGGATAAGGCCGAAGGTACGCAGGGCGTACCGTATCTCGTACCCGGGGCGTAATGCAAGGCTATGTGGCATGATCCGAAGCGAAGCCTTGGTCAGCAAGCAATGGCTCAGATGCGGCCACGTCATCAACTTCTTGCAAATTTTGTAATTTTACACTCCGACTTCTAAAAATCATATCTTTCGCATACGAGCTCCGTTTTTGACGTTCTTTATATCCACGCGTAGGCAGGAACGTACTCTACAATTTTCTTTTACACTCTGTCAGCTAATTTTGACTTTATTTTAAAAGTTATATTATTTAACAGGCCGGGACACGATTGGTCCGTTAAAAATTCATAACTTCTTCATCCGACGTCCGTTTTTGTCTGTATTTTTATCGTTACGCTACTATTAACGAGATCTTCGATTCTCATTTAGGTTGTGTCGGCTAAAAACCGCTCGATCTAATATTTGAATTTCGGTCTGTACACTGCTAAGCCGAAACTTCGAAAAATCATAAATTCCTTATACAAAGTCAGATTTGGGCGTTTTTTTGTGGACGCTCTCGGTTTAACGAATTCTATGACTTTCGTTTAGATCACTAAGGCTAAATATCGCTCCATTTTAAATTTCACTATTTACGCTTCCTGGTGTCGTGCCGGTTCCGTCACAAAACTTCGATGGGCCATAACTTCTTCGTTATAACTCGGATTTCGGCGGTCTTTATATGTACGGAAACCTTGTGACATATTCTACAACTTGGTTAAGATTATTTATTCTAAATACTATTTTTTCAAAATGTCGTTTTCGACCCCTATTGCCTCTAAATTGACTAGCCCGGATCTGCGGGCGTTACAATCATCTCCCCCTTAGGATGATTACGTCCTGGAATCATCAACGAAACAGGGCTCACATAATGAATCCATACGTCATCTCTTCATCCTAGGTAATAATTATAACTTCTATATTCCTTCAAGTCTATCTCTTAGACTTATTGACTGTAAGCGGTACTCTCGATCGTGCACCTGCTCTCTATCTCAGGTTAGACTCCAAATTATGACCTACCATCATGTGATGCACGTTTAGACTCAGGTCTCTTAGAGTTAAATTCCAAAACAGACTATGCCTTCCTTCATGTTCTAATGTGATATAATCAAATTTTAAAAGGTAGCATTCCTAGCTACAACAAACTATCACGATACCTCTACTGTTCGTTTTGATTAATTCTTCCGGCTTTAGTCAGGTGCTATAGCCTTGGTTCTCTGAACCATGTAGCATACTTGTCTTAGTTTGACTCAATTCGATATGACCAGTAGGTTCGGAATAACAATAATCTCCTTGATGGTAACGACATACTTGAATAAAATGAAATCGATTACTAGTTTCTTGGTAACCTTGTGACTTTCCCTGATCCAAGCGTGAGTCTTGTGCTTCTGGTAGTATAGGCCTCTACTACCATTCACACCTACTCATACTCGTCCCAAGTATTGTCCCGTAGTTTTCCAAGTCACCATTCAAGAAAATCACATAACAGCTTAACACATCAAATATCAAAACGAAGGTTTTATATTATTCCTTGAAATAATTACATAGGTGTTCAAGTTCACCCTAGACTATGCCTCTAACAGGCTACATCACATGGTACTATCTATACGACTACTTCATAACTCGATCTTTGGATGTCAAGCCTTCACTCCTGAATCCTTGCACTGTCATCTGCTTCGTCAAGGATCATTTGAAATGCTCTCGCCTTTGGCTTTGGTGGCACATTTGGCTTTGTAGCCCCTTCTCTCTTTGGGCAGTCTTGCTTGAAGTGTCCCTCTTCACCACATTTAAAGCAGACTTCTCTCTTAGTTGTGCATTTGCTGGCGTAATGACCAGTCTTCCCGCATTTAAAGCATGTCATCTCTTTAGATCATTTCCCGATGTGCTTCTTTCTGCACTTGTCACACCATTGCATTCCTTCTTTCAAACTTCTTTGAACCAGACTTCGAGAATTTTCTCTTCTCGTCGGACCTTGAAGATCCTTCAAACTTTCTCTTCTCGCTAACCTCCATCTTGCTGGCGGCTCTTCCCTTGATCATATCTTCAACAGACTTGGCAACACAGATAGCTGCCTCCAGAGTAGGTGTTTGACGTACTGGCACCACATACTCCCAGGGAAGTCCCTTTGCGTACTTTTCGATTTTCGTTAGCTCATCCGAAACAAGACGTAAGGAGAAATCCATCTTCTCTGTGAAGTTGTTGGTGTATTCATCAATTGACATGCTTCCTTTCTTCAAGGTCAGGAACTGGTTCTCTAGCTCGAGCAGGTTTTGGGCTGAGCAGTACTTGCGTTTGAACTGCACCAAAAACTCTGCCCATGTCAGTTGTAGGGGCTCATTAGGGCTCAGAGTCTTCCCTAAGGTATTCCACCAACGTACAACGCCTCCTCGAAACTGACGCACTACAAACGTGGTCTGTAGTTTTTCTCTGCAACCACACGTCATGAAAGCTAACTCCATCTCCGAGATCCAATCCATGACCCCGATCGGATCCTCCTTTCCAGTGAAAGTGATGGCTTGCAAGTTAGAAAATCTTTGTACTTGCATCCATTCCTCTTGACTCCTTTATCTTGATTGTTCCTCCTAATCACCGGTGGATTAGCTTGACCAACGATCCTACTGTCGTTCCCTTCCTCAGACTGCCCGTCATTCAGTTCGGGCTGTTCAATAGGCATCGTAAGTCCCTCTCGAGTTTTTTGAAGTAAACGCCTTGTTTCCTCCATTTTGACGATCCAACATCATCTGGATCAACGCTTGAACTCCGGCCATCGTGATTGGCTCAGGAGCGGCTACTACAATAGGTATTTGCTCAATCACTGGGGGCTGATCTCGGTTCCCATTTGCATTCACGTTTCCGCTACGGGTCCTTGCCATCCTGATCTATGCACCGAATAAGGTAAATCTAGATCTTTATTTAGGATTGACGTTTAAATCATCCTTATCACTCCGAAACGTTTATATGCTAGTTCTAATGTCGTAGTTAAAAGCTTAGAATCCTAAACACATAAGGTTTCCAGATCCGGTCGTCAATAGACCATAGATCCGAACAAATAACAACATATCAGGCACAAACATTTAGCACATAAAAACATTTTAGGCACAATTCCTAAAATAAGCTAGTGCTCACACCTCACAATCATCGCTTAGCATTGAAAGTTTAAGTCTAGAAATAAATCCATATTCCTAGTTCGCTTAAACTAATGTTCGGATTTCAATCCCACAATGTTATATCATATATATAATTTAGAACTCACAAAATATGCAATTTCACTTTATATGTATAAGCAACTCTTTCCCACCCCGTCAATCCTCACAACGAGATTATCCATACTCTCAAACCTAAGATTAACCGTTTTACCTAATCCATACTCCCGAATCAGAATGAGCGGCTTTACCTAATCCATACTCTCAGATTAATGACGAATGGTTATGCCTAATCCATACTCTCGGATTAATGACGAATGATTATGCCTAATCCATACTCTCGGACTAGGGACGAATGACTATGTCTTAATCCATACTCCCGGACTAAGGACAACTGACTATGTCTTAATCCATACCCCCGAATTCATGACAGTTGACTATGTCCAATCCATACTCTCGGACTAGGGACAATGACTGTGTCTAATCCATGCTCCCGGATAAATGACATATACTAAAGTTCTATTCTCTGAGTATAACTCACTTGTACTCGTAAGAAAATACTACCCAATATTCCTCATAATTAATTTAGATCTACTCTTTATCCTAAATTATCATATATAATCAGTTATGTTCTTTAATACGCATTTTAGGCAACATCAATTAACTCGCACATAAACATATAATTAATAGTTGTATTAAAATCATGTTCATGAAAGAGACAATGCACTCACCTGAAAAAGGTGGTGATTCTGCCTTCGAACAACGCTTTGTTATCTCAAAACAATTTTTCTTCGATAAAACCTAGTATCAATACCATTGGTTTAGTCTAACGATAACCGCGACAAATTAATAGTCTGACTATTATTACTATTATATAAGCGTTAAACGATACTTATATAACTCATAATAATAGCTCAAATAATTATTTTAAGGACCTAATAACATTACTATAATTATTTGAAAGCTATATTAAAAATTGCATAAGCGTAGCTCACTTACCGCGAATTTTAAAGAAAATCGGGCTTTGTTTGGAGCAGCGTTTCGAAATCGAAAGACCATTTTTCTCGGGACTTCGGGAGCCTCGGGGCTTCCTTTGGGTGCTAGGGGTTCACCTAGACTAAGGGGATGGTTAGAAACCCTAGAGGGAGAAAGATTTTAGAGAGAGAAGTGGAAATGGTGTGAAAAATACGGAAGAGTTCGCACCCTTTTATAGCCTGCGAGGTTTCGGATTACGCTGGGCGTAATCCTTGGCTACGCGAACTTCGGATAGGGTGCCACCTCGGATCCAACTGTCTCGCACTCGTCGGAAGGATAAGGCCGAAGGTACGCGGGGCGTATCGGATCTCGTACGCGGGGGTAATGCGAGGCTACATGGTGTGATCCGAAGCGAAGCATTGGTCAACAAGCAACGGTTCAGATGCGGCCACATCATCAACTTCTCGTAAATTTCGCAATTTTACACTCCGACGTCTAGAAATCATATCTTTCGCATACGAGCTCCGTTTTCGACGTTCTTTATATCCACATGTAGGCGGGAACGTACTCTACAACTTTCTTTTAGACTCCGTCAACTAATTTTGACTTTATTTTAAAAGTTATATTATTTAACAGGCCGGGACATGATTGGTCCGTTAAAAATTCATAACTTCTTCATCCGACGTCCGTTTTCGTCTGTATTTTTATCGTTACTCTACTATTAACGAGATCTTCGATTCTCATTTAGGTTGTGTCGGCTAAAAACCGCTCGATCTAATATTCGAATTTCGGTCTGTACACTGCTAAGCCGAAACTTCGAAAAATCATAACTTCCAAATACGAAGTCGGATTTGGGCGTTTTTTTTGTGGACGCTGTTGGTTTAACGAATTCTACGACTTTCGTTTAGATCGCTAAGGCTGAATATCACTCCATCGTAAACTTCACTATTTATGCTTCCCGGTACCGTGTCGGTTCTGTCGTGAAACTTCGACGGGCCATAACTTCTTCGTTATAACTCGGATTTTGACGTTCTTTATATGTACGAAAACCTTGTGACATATTCTACAACTTGGTTAAGATTATTTATTCTAAATAATCTTTTGTCGAAAAGTCGTTTTTGACCCCTATTGCCTCTAAATTGACTAGCCCAGATCTGCGGGCGTTACAACAGTCGCTTGCGTCGCCGTCCCTCTAAGTTCGTCGCCGATTTTCTGCGAGACACGCATAAAGGAACGACACAGAATGAGAAAAGGAAGTTGATGGGGGGTTATCTGTAAAGGCCTTTAGCGACGACGAGCAATAGCGGAGACGCCTTGGTATTAGCGGCGACAGAAGACTATTAGCAGCGACACCCTGGAGGGAAAAGTCAGCGTGTTTTTTTCGTTCCTCTACGAACCTTGGACTGAAAACAAATCGGACGGATGGGGCTCGTTTGACGCGGATCGCTATTAGGTTGGCATTAGCGGCGACACATGACATTAGCGGCGATATGTAACATGTCAATTACATGTCACCGCTAATGCCTTATATCGCCGCTAATGCCAACATTTCTTGTAGTGAGGGGTATATGCATACCCTTTCTTAACAAGTAAATGGTAAGTTTGTTGGCCTATTGTGCAAAAAATAACATTAATAAATAATAAGTAATTTGGGACAAAACACATGATTCATTTTGCTACAATGTCTTTTTCCGTTAACAAAATGCATGATATATAGTTAGTTGTCGATAACTTTGGCAAAAAATATTACATTGCTGTTATGATGGTGAGACTTTAGAGACATTTGTTCCGTCACTAAATCTGTCATTAATACTCAATTCCTAATCGTCTAGAAGCCCCCATTATTTATATCAAGAGCCCAGTCTCCCTGTTAGACTAGCTTGTCCAAATCCAAGGTGTAGTTTTCATAAGCATACTTCATTAATAGAAAGAGATATTATAAATATAAGTTGTATAGGGCCATCAATCAACAATACTGAGACCTTAAAACAATTTACAAAAATAGATAACTTGCTAATATTATAATCTTCATCTTTAATGAAGATAAGATTTGGTTAGCATAGGGGTTTTTATTGGTCATGAAAACTATTTAACACCGAATTCTGGTTGAATCTGGTTTGGTTTGGATTCTTGGTTTGAATCCACAAGTCATGCAAAACCCTAGTTACTAGATGGAAGATTTTGAACGATTTTCTTTCACTTTATAGAAAAAGCTAGCTCATTTATAGAACTTATAACAGTCATCATAAATGAAAATGACTCATCAAATACAAGTACTACTTGCCACAAAATTAGATGCTTGTAGATCCATTAATGAACACTTATTTGTTACCCTTTTGAGGTCAAAAAGTTCAACCCCAGGACAGTTTCATCCAATTAACTTGATGACAAAAGTGTGCATTCATTTCTAGTCTTTGACTATGAAAATCCCATTAAAATCCTACACATTTCACAGATGTTAACATCGCTGCAACCTTCATTATCCAGGTTCTGTGACGCCCTTCTTTGTACCAGGTTACAAATTTGAATCCTCGGATGAATCTGCAAATTCTTCCTTGTACATTTCCTCGATCATTGGTTTCCACAATCGGACCCTAGCATTTATAAACCAATTGGACACCTGGAAGACGCTTAATAACATTAAAAACAATAATCACATTCACATAAATCAATAAGCCTCCGTATTCCGTAACAGTTACTTACCTGGTTCTTTGACAATCCCGTCTGTGATGCCAACATAAGTTTTTCACTGTCGTTTGGATACCTGGAACAAGAACAAATATTAATCAAATCTTGAGAAAACACAACGTAAAGTACAAGAAGATATGTCATTATTATAATCATGCTTACGGATGAAGAAAATGCTCGAAGAGCCAAGATCGAAGTATCATGACAGAAGTCTCCGGCAAACCACGAATTGGTCTCCAAGTTTGTCGTGGGCTAGCCATCATTCCAAGCTGTTGAAGGGCTATACGGTTGTGTCTATTATTTTCTTTATCGAACAAGCTGAGTTGTGAAAAACCCATGTTGATTCTTGGTAAATCTTGCAAGATTTTCTTTCGGGTTGCATAAATCTGTGACAAAATTGCGTCTTTCAAGCTTGAAAAGTGTCCTGACATCGCATTTAGTGCTAATGCAGTGTATGACTTCCCTGATCCTAAACCTGCATTCATTTCGAATGAGGAAACCGCATCTTCTAGTTGCTGATAATATTGATCGTATCTTCTCTCCACCTGAAAATAAATAAATCCAAGAAACATTTAATTTGAACTTTGTTTTTTATGAGAAATGATTGAAAGGTATTATGGGTTACCTCTTCTAATAAAGAAATGAGCTTTGCTAATGTCGCTTGAAGTTCTTGTTTCTCAAATGGCAACCCATTACTGCATAATTCTGCTTTTAGTTCTGAACATAACCCTAGCGAACCTTGCCTACCCGAACATGATAATTTACACGCATAAGACTTGTTGCTTGATTCAAGATCCTTCCCACCGACGCTAACTACTTCTTCAAGAAGAGACTGAGTTGGTTTCAAGTACCTCGAACTTCCTACTGATATCGAGAGCGATTCTGTTCCATAAAACGTGGAAGAAGATTGGTTAAGTGAAGACGAAGAAGAATAATCTGAAGGGTTAAAAGCTTTTCTTGTTTTTTCTTGTAATTCTTCTTCGGAAACCAAGTAACATCTTTCCCCTCTGTATTCAGCTGAGGAAGGAAAGAGCAAACCGGAACCTAAAGAAAGTGAAAGTTTCTGGTTATGGTGATGTTGGTTAAGTTCTTGTTCTTCCGCCATTGAAGGAGCTTGGATAAGATCAATGGATCTTGAAATTCTTTCACCAAAAGACTGAATGGTGGGAAGTACATTCAGAGATTGATGTTGGTATGAACCAAGGCCTCTCAAGTCAACTCCATAAGCCTCAAAAGGTTGACTTTCATAGTGGGTTGGGTTTGAAATGAGAAATTGATGAATGTTGTTAGAGTTTGTATTGGAATCTGGTGACACCATGATCAGCAAACAAGAACCCAAACAAGACTTTTCTCAAACCCGAACTCTTAAACAAAATCTTTGCAATTAGTCAAATTTTCCACAGATTATAAGCTCCCATGAGTTAAAGAAAATAAAGAACGAAGAACAACAAGAAGATGGATGATAAAGGAGAATTAGGTTTACTGTAATACTTAGAAGAAAAGCAAGAATCTTTGGAAACCAAGATTTAAAGATGTTTGCAAAATGTGGAAAGAAAAGAGAAACAAATTTAGAGTTTGGAAACGTACCTCAACTTTGGTTAAAATGTTACTAGATTTATCGCAAAAAGCAAAAAGATTCTCTCTCTACTTTCTCTGTCCAAGCATGCATTGAGAAGCAGCTGAAATCTTGCAAGCGATAGACCTCTGCAAGATCTATGCAAACCAACAAAACCTATAAAACTCAGCTATGCAACCCAAGTGAAAAATTAGTAAAAGGACATGAATTAAATATAAGCATATATATAATATACAATGGTCCCCTACACCTTTCCCTGACTACAAAACAACAACAAAAGCATCAGCTGCAGCCTCTTCAGCTTTTTTAATATGCCTGTGATGGCTTACTACAAATTTCTTTGGGGGACTCAAAAAGTTCCGTTCTTTCTCTCTGTGGGTGTGGGTGTACTCCATATCGTAAAATGAAAATTTAGAAAGAAAGTGGGCTATCTTTTGTACCCTATTTATGTTATTGATATTGTCTGTTTCTATGTTGTTAGACTCGTGGAGAATATTTACCACTCTTTGAATGAAAAAGACAGTTAAAATCCCACCGATTCATTCATGCATCAATCAATGGTTCAAGAACTCGTTGGTGTGCTGCTGATGCTGATGAGATTGATTGATGTGTTGTTGAGGATCAGATGATTTGATTTCCTAAACTTTGTCTTTTTGGCTTCTTCCATTTGTCAATCTATGATTTCATATATTAATTTTCTTTTATAACTTGATAAGATCTATCTGGCCCACTGGTTGATTAAAGTGTCTGCATGATCTTGATATTTCCAGTTAAATTCCATTTGAAAACAATACTTTACCCCCCTCTCCCCCACCCCTGTAGACAGTGTAAAATGACACCTTCGAAGGAGTCTGAATCTTTGGTCCGACATACTTGTGAATTATTGCATGCAGAGTAACTAGAATAGTAATGTTTCCCTTGCTTTTACCAGCTTTTCGAATTGATCCAAGATAAAAGATAGGTAAGAAACATTTTATTAAGTTAATACTTTATAGAATAGATTAAATGTTGCAAAAAGTAAATCTTGCTATAACGTACAAATGTTTAGTTGGTTTTTGAGATTTGGTTACTTTGACACGAAAGATTAAATGAAAATCAAACATCTCCCAAATCACTATTTTATGACATTTTTTATTTGTTCCTTCTCATCAGACTTATAATATTTTGATGAGTACAGGATTCAATCAAGTAATGAATTCAAGAAGAAAATGAACACATGAAAGTAAATTCTTTTAAGCTCTATTATTAGTGGAAGTAGTCTCAAGTACAAGTGTATGATGAATGAACTTACCATATAATACTTAAGAGATAATGCTATTGACAGACAACAAGTATACAATGTGACTTCAACATTAAAATACGTAAAAAAATATGCGCATTGAAATAAAAAGATATATTGAAGGTATGTAACCTTCGATATAGAGTACAACTCTTCGACATGAATATCACAACAAAAGCTAGAGACTAGGTCTTCGACAATTAAACACAACATATCTTCTACATATTTCATTTCTAAAAAAAATCGTATATATTATTGATACATTGTTATCTTATTATTTGGAAAAAACTACAAAAAATATTGTTTTCATTTTTTTTCGGGTTTCCATCCCTAACGTTTCAAAATCATATATATATATATATATATATATATATATATATATATATATATATATATATATATATATATATATATATATATATATATATATATATATATATATATATATATATATATATATATATATATATATATATATTTTAAAGTTTCTAAAGTTCGTGTCGAACGATTTAAAAAATATATATGTTTATATTTTCTTGTTCGAAGCTGGTGTCTCAGCCCTTGTATTATGCCTTGTTCTTTTCGTCGTTTTTTTATAATTTTGGTGTAACTCGTTTATTAATTTGTATGACCATCGAGGGGTTTTTTTTACTGATTTCGTTTATTCTACTAGAGTTTTTTTGACCTTTAAGTTTAGCTATAATTGTGTTCCATAAAAAAATGAACCGATTATTTAAATCAATTTGGGCTTGGATTTTTTCTAATTTTTCTATTTTCTGTTCATAGTCTGGAGAATTAGGATCTATTTTATGTTCATATTCTCGAGAATTAGGATAGGGAGATTGCTATGTGGTTTTAGTCATTCTCTATATTAAATGACTAATTTACCCTTATACAATTTCTTTTTATTCTCTTTTTATTACACAATTAAAAAAAAAATAAAGATAAAATACACCTCTAACCCCCATTCTTCCCCATCCCCCTTAACCCCCTCCCCCACCCCCACCCCCTCTTACAACCCTCTCTCTCTTTTGGATATGTGCAAAGGAAAAGAGCTACGTGAGTTGTCACCCTCTCACCATATTATCGTCCTACTTGTCGGACCATCGCCCCTTTTCTTGGACATTCTCCTTGGAAACACTAACACACGAAGAACTGAACCAGATGCAACAAACACTATCGTTACCGCCGTGAACCTCAAATCTGGAAAGACGAAGGTGACGAATTCATGCGGTGACGACGTGGTAGTGCTCTCTATTTTTTTCTCCTCGACATTTTAGGGTTTTAGTTCCGTCATCGCCTCTTGACTTGACAATTAATGTTATGGTTCCGATGACGGCACTGAGCATTCGTTTGCAGATCTGGAAACCTTTCTCCTTAGTGCTGAAGATCTTGTCTAACTCGACAATGAAGAGTGGTGGCGGTGGTGGGATGGCAGTAGGTAGTGGTCCGATGGAAAGGGGCATCTTCGGTAGGTGGTAGTGGTATTGGTGGGTTGGTCATCAGTGTTGGCCAGTCAATAATAAAGAGTAGGTGGTAGTGGTAGTGGTTGGTTGGTCATCGATGTTGGTCAATCAATAATAAAGAGAGGGTTGTGTGTGTGTGTGTGTGAGAGAGAGAGAGAGAGAGAGGGAGAGAGAGAGATTGGGGGTTGTAAGATGATAGGGATATGGAAGAGTACTATAGATTAGGGTTGTATTTTATTTTAGCCTTTTTTAATTGTGTAGTAAAAAGGAAATGAAAAAAAAAATGCATAAGAGCATGTTATTCATTTAGAATGGGAGAGGGACTAAAACTAAACCTCGCAATAAGGACTATATTTCTAATTTTAAAAATTTAGGGACCAAAACCCAGAAAAATACAAACAACAAGGACCGTTTTGATAGTTTTATGTATTATTTATGCTTAATTTATTTCAGATATTTGATAAATAAACATTTAAAATAAGAAAATTGAGTACTCTAAGCAATATAGGTGTCTTTTTTGAAAATAATAACCTTTATTTTTTAGAACAACGGATTTCAGATTCGAGTCCGAAATTGCGGACAAACAATTCCGAACTGATTTTTTGTAGTGTGTTCATTTTGGAGTGACAATCAGAAGTGGTTTTTTGTAGTGTGTTCATTTTAAATTAATGGTTGGTCATTTGTACTGTGTATATTTGTGTAACGTCATAAATTTTAAACGATTTTTTTTTCATTTCTAAAATATAAAATTAAACATTCCAAAACGAGGTTTTATAAAACTCCAAAGTACTAAAATGTTCAAATCATGATAACCCCATAAAATGTACAAGAAAATGTTGAGGCCAAATAACATAATATATAGGATATGTGCATGTGTCACGTCAAGTTGGAGCCTTCCCACTACTACAAGCACAGCCTGAAATATATTTAATCCACAACTGTAATCACAAAGCTTAGTAGTTTCCCAAAATATTACAAACATCATGGTAATAACTATACATGAAAGTATTGGGCCTCTTTAGCTCACAACCGATTCTGATGTTACTATCGTCCCAACTGGGTAACCTTTGACTTATGACCTTCCCCGATCTTGTCATCAGCCCACTAAACACTATCTGACTCACGATCTATCATGATCTTGTCATCAGCCCAACAAAGTATATAACATACCACTCGACAAGCATCAAACAATAATCCATAATCAAGACCCTACTTGTCGAGCTAAGCATACTAACATATCATAGTACTACACAGACATCCAACACATAGAGAATCCAATCATGACATAGGTACTATAATGAAAAGATTCACTTGAATCGGAAACTGAAACAAAAAACACTCACTATAAGGAAGAATCAACAACACGAACCACCTAGAAATCAGTTAGCGGTCATACTTAGCTTATAGTTTAATTCCCAGGAAATTCGACCAAAAGTCAGACTGGTCAAAAAGTAAATGGTTAATAGTAACTGACTACCGCATCACGGTCATTTCCTTGGTCATGGCACGACCACTAAATGCTAAAATAGTCACCACTGGTTCTTGAGACAATCAAATCATTGAACCTCGAGTAATATCCAAGATAGCTTAAGCTAATAAGCTCTTAATCCTTTATAACGACATGATTTTTCAAACAAAATTTTCAATTTTAAAATCAAAAAACAAATGTCTCATCATTAATTCTCAAAAACAACCAACAAGTTTTCAACACAATTATTCACATCCAGGAACCACAATCATAGCTCAATATCAAGAGTGTGTGTACAATCACGCTGGTTCCTTCCCGCAATCCTCGAAAGTACCTGAAACACATAACACATAACATGGTAGGCACGAACGCTTAGTGAGTTCTCGAAAATACCACATACAACAAATTCATCACTTGAGGCTATACTTTGTAGGAACCTTCGGCCCACGTGTCTCAGCGGGACCCTCCAGTCCCGTAGCTTGTTGGACCCTCCGGTCCGGTCTGATTGAGAACCCTCTGGCCTCATAGTTCGTTGGACCCTCTGGTCCGGTTTAAGCAACAATAATATAACATACAATACATATCACACAATCATGTATAACTTAACAAGCACATAAGGCTGTCTGGTCACACATATCTACCACTCCAGGTAAAGTATAGTGAGAAGACTCACCTCGAAGTAACTCGGAATAATCTCAGACTCAAATCTCCGGTCTAGCCTCCGTCTAATACACACAAACGGAAATTCTTATTTAATAACAACACTCATTAAGCTAGACAACCCCCTTATTGTAATGCCCCATTTCTGGTATGTAATTTAAATAAAGTATTTTCCTTTCTTAAAAGGTACTCGACGAGTCAGTAGCCCAACTCGTCGAGTAGAGACGGGAATTACACGCATCTTTAGTAGGCGACTCGACGAGTCTGTATCCCGAACTCGACGAGTCCGCTAGTCTGGATGAAACCCTAAATCCCAAGGTTTATACCCTATTTAAACGTCATTATAGCCTCCCACCCCAGCCTCTGGCACCTTTAGATCATTTCTCTGTAAAACCCTACTCCACATTGTTAAGCTTGAGTGTTTTGTGATAGCTTGGGTGTTGTAGAAGAGAAGGAAGGAAAAGAAGATCAATAGAAGAGAAAGGAGATCCAGAATCTAGCTTCCATCTGCTTTCATATTCTGGTAATAAAGTTATTACCTTGCTTATTCTTCCATTAAACCCTCTTTTATGCTTGTTTATGTCTCTTTTGGAGATTTATATGATTTAAACTCGAGATTTGAGCTCTCCTTAGTATGGAGACCATAGATCTGGATGTTATTAAGCTCTAGGAACTCAATATAACTACCTTTATGCAAATATAGCCTTGTTCCAAACCCTAAGTGCTTAGTGTTGGATGATTTTGGTGTCTTAACCCCATTCTCGTGTGCATGCATGTAAAGTTGGAAACTTTAGGTGCAAAACCAGCCCTAGTAGCCCAGATCTACGAATTGGATGCACTGAGACCGACTAGAATCGACTGTATAGAAGTGGCATGCAGGAGAGTCGGCGAGTCCAAGACAATCTTCTTGCCTCAAGAACAGACGCGAAGAGTTGTTCATACAACTCGACGAGTCACAGTCTGGACGTATTCATATGACGAAGAAGAACTCGACGAGTTGTTCATACAACTCGGCGAGTCGGATGAAGTTAGATTCGACGTTAATTCAGAAGAAAAACCCGTCGAGTTGTTGCTAAACTTGACGAGTTGAAGCAAGTAGAGGATTAGAAAAGGTTTTAGGGACTCTGCGAGTTGGCGGCCCAACTCGACGAGTCCGGTCAACTGAAAGTTGACGTTAACCAGGAAGTTGACTTTGACCAGGGGTAAATTAGTCATTTTACCCTGAGAACAGTTATCAGTATCTGATTTAGTGTCTATGGAATTTATAACCGGGGAGTTCCGGAGCAGCAGTCAGCCAGTTTCAGATTTAGCATCTCAGCCACCAGCGTTACGAGGTGAGTTCTCTTCTAGTAGGAACGGGTCTACGGCCACAATGTCGGCCCGTTTTGATAGCAGTAGTATGTATGCTTGATGTCTTCGTGACTCATGCATGTTTTGTGTAGTATGTTGCGCAAGCCTGATACAGTATGTGATTATGCTATATTATACCCAAGTTATTCCGGACTTCGGTTCGATGCCGGGCGGGGCCGATGCAGTAGGCGGGGCCCAAGTTATTCCAGACTTCGGTCCGATGTTGGGTGGGGCCTGATGCAGTGGATGGGGCCCAAGTTATTCCGGACTTCGGTCCGATGTCGGACAGGGCTTGATGGAGTAGGCGGGGCCCTGTATGTGTTATTTGTATTATTGTATGGTATGTGGTAGTTTGGGGGAAACTCACTAATCTTTGTTCTTACAGTTTCAATTTTTGGTTTCAGGTACTTCTGCAAGTAAAGGGAAGAGCACGGGGTGATGGCATGGGACGCACCACAGTTACAGTTTTATCCTGGGAGTTTTACTCAGATAGTTTGATATGATATTGACTTGAATATTGATTTGATACACTCACTATGTCATTTTGAGACATATTATGCATGGTTTTAATATATAACATTTGACGTTGTGGTTGTTAGTAATGTTTAGAACAAAAATTTATGGGTTGTATTTTTGGGTTGTTTCAAGTTGGTAACAGAGCCTTGTTTTGAGGAATTCCGGCTGTAACGACCATAAAATTTGAGCCAAATTAAAACATTTTATCTCATTCAAAAACCATTAAGTTAATACATATTGTTTTTCCAAAATAGTTTAAACATCAGAGTATCTCCCAGAACCATATCACAGAAATCATAAAACATGAGGAGCAGTACGATCACGCCTTCGCCTTGCCATGATCTCCTGAAGTACCTGAAACAATACACTGAACTGTAAGCCCGAAAGCTTAGTGAGTTACCCCCAAAATACCAAACACCCATAAACATACTCGTAACATATCGCAAATCAAACAACCAATCACATTGGGTCTACTGTGTGACTGGTCCGCCCACACCGAGCCTTCAATCCACCTGGTCCATTCTCCGAGTCTAGCCATGTACATCGAGTCTATAGTGGTCCGCTCGCAATGGGCCTTCAATCCACCTGGTCCACTCTCTGAGTCTACAATATGACTGGTCCGCCCATACCGGGCCTTCAGTCGGCCTGGTCCACTCTCCGAGCCACGACACGTCTAGTCCGCCCTTTTGGGGCCCTTAGCCTATCCGGACCGCTCGTTGGGCCTTCAGAATATCCGGTCCGCCCTGGGTATGTTGGTCTACAGCACAAACCAGGACCCGCCTCAACCCAACCCCCGTCAATCAACCATGCGCACATAAAACAATTAACCACATAACAAATCCTTAACCAGACAAATAATCTAACAGATCACATAACATACCATCATCCTAGCCAGGATTTCGACCTAACCGGTATCTAGCATAACATTACCCCATATACCGAGTACCGAACTTAACCAGGTCACTAACATAACACCATCCTAAATACCAGGATGAAGATCTAACAAAGCAATAACATAAAAAACAATACCCGGATTTCCATTCGATAAAGGGCCGACCTTGGTGTCGTAGACCCTGTCGATATAGTGAGGATAACCCACCTGCAATTGTCGGCTGGAAAGATAAGACCAAGCTGCTCCGACCACCAACACGATCTTCACCACAGAACACTACTAAAGAACCAATTCCATAAATACCCAAAATTACCAAAATACCCCTTGGAAGTCAAACTGGTCAACTCTTGGTCAAAGTCAAAGTCCTCAGTCAAAGTCAACCTTCCTAGTTGATTCTATTCTCTGAGTCAACCCGTCGACTCGCCGAGTTCCCATTCCCAGAAAACTCTCATAATACAACTTAACTCGCCGAGTCGCCCCAAGACTCGCCGAGTCCAACGATCTCAGAGTCCCATCCTGTCCGACTCACTGAGTCGCCGACCGATTCATTTAATCCAAGGCTTTAACCAAAAGAGGTTGGGGTACCGTGACCCGACTCGTCGAGTCCAAGAACAGACTCGCCTAGTCCAAGGCAATCTTCAACAGACTCGCCGATTTGTTCTTCCAACTCGTCGAGTCCATGCACATGTTCATACAACTCGTCGAGTACACCCATGTGACTCGCCGAGTCTCTCCAGTTTTAAATCCATTCAGAAGCTTTTCGAGCCATGCAGGGGCTCCAATCCATAGATCCACCCTTCTACAATCTAACCCTCACATAACGTTGCAAACTTTACGTGAAACCAAGGAGGTATAGGCCTAAAACACACTAGGGCTTGGGTTTTAGAAAAAAGGGGCTTCACCAACAACTCAAAGAATGAAGCTTTAAGACATTCTAGGCCGTCATGAGTCCAGATCTGGAGTAGCAACACCATATGTAACTCCAAATCCGAGATAGGTCTCAAAATAAGCTAAGGGCTCCTTACCTCAAAGATGTCCCCAAATTTGTTGTAGATCCCAGATCTATACAAGCCCCTTGATTCTAGCTTCCAATTTCTCAAGCTCCTTCCAAAAATTTCCTCTTCTAAGCCCCAATCTCCTCAACAATGAAGCCTCACACGAAATTAGGGTTTTCTTGAACTCTTTGGGGAAATCAGAGACTGGGAGAAGGACATTACGTCCTTTAAATCGGGTGCAAGCTCTAAGATTAGGGTTTTCTCATTCCAGCACCAACTCGTCGAGTCCAGCTTACGACTCGGCGACTTGGTCACTTAATTCGCGATCCAAACCTGCTCCGACTCAGCGAGTAAGCGTACCTACTCGTGGAGTCCATTCAGTTATATATATACTTAGCACCCTTTACTTGTTGTTCCGAACTTGGGATGTTACAATTCTCCCCCACTTAAATTAGGCTTCGTCCTCGAAGCCTGCGGCAACACAAAATTCCGGATGATACTCCCACAATGCATCCACTGACCTTAACCGACCCAAATTCCTTCAAACACTGCTATCGAATCCTTAAAATTCATCTCTTCCCTTGCATGGTCCAGACCCAATATTATCTCATTATCTTTCGCCCAACTGGCGCTACCTTTTTCAACTTGCACTGATGGAAACTCATCCCGTTTCCTCCCTAGATCAAATCCCTTACGGTGTTGACATGATGAAAGCTTTCATAGCTTCCGAGCAACCTTCCCGAACACCCAACTATAAAGTTCATACACATCGTACCTGGCTCAAACAACCTCGGGCTGGAAAACCAGACATGCCTACGATGGTCCAGCCATCCCTAGGATGGAACACCACTACATCCAGAGCTCATGACCATAACCATACTCGGAACCAAGGAACTTATCCTTGCCCCCCCTGGAACACTTCGGTTCGATACAATGGAGTGCAACCCATTCACACTTCCTATCACGAACTCTAGGTCCTTGACCTCCGACTGTAATATCCTTATACAGTCCTTAGCACTGGTCCAGACTACTCCCGTGTCTGTTAATCTGTTGTCTCATCTTCCTCTGTCCTAATATCCAATCTGGAACCAGTAACCTCCTCCTTTTCCAAGGAGACTGAAAACATGCCTGTGCATCATTCAACATTGCCACCACCTCGACGAGCAGCCAACCCGTAGGTTCTTCCATATACCTGGTAGAATCCCAGTGCTTAATATCAATAACTGAAGCACTTCGGTCATCCATTTACTCCACTTCCTCCCTTTCGGAGGACCCACACTCCTTCTGGAGCTACATACCTTTCCCTTCTAGGAAATCCGCTGAACAAACCTTACCTCACCTATAAGTGACACTAAACCAAACTCCACTCTACACTAACCATGCAGAGCAACTTCTGTTCTCGAGCTCCCATATACTCCGAATCCGATCACATAACTAACTAGGCCCACACACGGCCTCCAACCAACTCATCACCATGATCAATACTTGGGGCTAGACCATATCGATTGCCATTGCATGGAGACATAATCACTCATTCTCTTCGTACCGATCCACTAATACATACAGAGTCTTCAGCATGACTGGACCGCCTTTCCAGTCCTTCAGCCTATTTGGACCACTTTTAGAACCTTCAGCATGTTTGGACCGCCATCCTGGGCCTTTAGCTTGTCTGGACCGTTCCCCGAGCCTTAGGCCTGACTGGTACGCCCTCCGGCCTTCATTCTATCTGGGCCGCTCGAAACTGCCGTACATCGCCTAAACCATTCTTCCCGAGAATCTCTCCCATGCAGTCTGTTCTAGCCCTCTTGGGGTTCCGAACTCTAGTTCCGTTCCCGGAATCCTTTCCTTGGCCTAACCCTAGCCTTACATCGACCAACTACCTTTTCTAAAACCATGGTTTGTTCCCTGCCCCACTTCACTATCACTTGCTCCAATCATAGCACACTCTCGGCTAAAAACATTAATAAATCCATACAGCTAACCAACCCTGGATGCTTGCTGTTTCACTGAAGAATTTTCCAATTCTCCCCACTTAGTGTACCCGCTACTAACTTCCGCTGACAAACCGTCGTAACACGGTCGACCTTACTTGATAAAGTTTCCCCCTCTTCTCCCGGAACAAAACCCTCCGGAGTGATCAACCTCCATAGGTCACTCTCCCGACATCGCACATCCCAAACTCCAAGGAAGTTCGAATCTCAACTGAACACCTCTCGCAACGTATTTGCTATTCCAAGCAACGAGATCATATACCTTATCTTTCGACCAAGAATTCTCCTCAATGCTAACCAACTACAACCCCTAACTACTAATATCCCCAATCATACTATGAAGCATACGAAAAGATGCGAACATATTTACAATACCACATAATCAGCAAATAACAAGATATCAGAATGGAAACATACCCGCAGCTGCATCCGGCCTGACCTGACCTCATCTGTTGTAAGCTGGAAAGCGTGTCGCTGAGCCCTCGGAGGATCTGCTCCACCCTAACCTCCACCCATAATCCTCAAAGGGGCCGGTTCTGGAGCCTGCACCGGTCTAGCAACAAGTTGTGTATAGTTGACCCTCACGTGTCCAACCTGATGACAATGATAACAAATCCTCATATCCTGAGCCGGGACTGACTGACGGCAATCCCTTGCATAATGCCCCTCTTTCCCACACTTGCGACACGCACCACCGGACCTACAAACTCTGGCATGATCCTTCCCACACTTCTCACAAGTGCGGCTGCTCTGACCTCCGACCCTAGAGTTAACGGTTTTGGACCATTTAGGCGCCAGCTACGACTACACCGAGGCCTACCTCTGCTCTCGCAAATGCAACTCCATCTCTAACTCCCGCCGCCTGGCGGCCTCCTATAACTCTAACAAGGTATCACATCTCTGCGTGGACACAAACTGCCCGATGTCCCTCTTGAGCATACTCAGATATCGGGACATCTGAGCCTGCTCCGAAGCAAACTCCGGGCAAAACATCGCCCTCTCAATGAACATCCTGCTGATCTCCGTCACCGACTCTGAATCTTGCTTCAGCTCCAGGAACTCCTGAGTCAACCCGTGGATCATAACGAGTGCTGAACATCTCACGGAACTGATCCCAAGTAACCGCAGCCCGCTGCACATCCGAATAAGATCCCGTAGTCAACCTCCACCAATCCTTCGCCCCGAGCCTCAAAAGGTTCAGAGCACACCTCACTCTCTGATCCGCAGGGCATGAACACGTGAAGAAACAACCCTCCACGTCTGATAACCATCTCATAGCAACGATCGGATCCTAAAATCCATTGAAAGTAGGGGCTTCGTATTATCGAAGTCCCGATACTGAAATGTAACAGCCCGAAATTTCAGATATTGCTATAATTATGATTTTGGGTGTTTTAAGAGGGGACTCGGCGAGTGGGAGCTCAGACTCGCCGAGTAGGATCGCAGATCTGGTCGCGGGTTCGCGACTAGACTCGACGAGTCCGGATATGGACTCGGCGAGTCGGCGCTGTTTAGCGAAAACCCTAACCGTTCAGGTTGGGACGTATAAAAGGGACTTATTGGCCGTCATTGTTCATTTTAGCCTTCTGAGAGGAACCCTAAATCAATTGTGTGCATCTGGAGCAAGGTTAAAGGCCATTGGTGATTTTGAAGGAGTGGTTGTGCAAGGAAGAGAAGGGCTTGGCTAAGGAACAGCAAGGGAGTCACGTTCTGAGGATTGGGGACACAGAGAGTACATCATCCAGGTAAGAATTCGAGTATACTCTGCTATGGTGATGTGTTTAGAGAATTAGGGTTTATGGAACCCTTTTGTGGCTAGATTGAATGTTACCCTAGTCCCCCAAACGATTGTAACCCTGTATTGGGACCTTTGGAGGACCAGAATGTCCCATGCCTGTGCATTTTGGGAATTGATGAAGGTTTTGGATTGGAATCCTTATGCCTTAGGTCAATATGTAAATTATAAGTCTTGGGGTGTATCAAGAGCACCGAAATGAGGACCTTACGTGATAGACCAGTCTAGGAAGGCCAGACCTATGAATGGTCGGAGCAGTTCTGACCTTAGGAAGCAGTTTGAGCGGTTGCATGGCATGGACTCGCCGAGTCCGATGAACAGACTCGACGAGTAGCTTGAAGAATAACTGGGACTTGTCGAGTTGTTCTTCAGACTCGGCGAGTTGAGTCGGGGTGGCCCCGCGATTCTTCCAGGAGGAACTCGTCGAGTCAAGGGGGATACTCGGCGAGTTAGATCGCAGATTGAGTGAAGTTCTGAGTATGGGGACTCGGCGAGTCATAGGGTTGACTCGGCGAGTAGGGTCAGTCAGGGGTTGACTTTGAGCTTGTCTTTGACCAAGGGTTGACCAGTGGTTCCAGGGGTATTTTGGTAATTGTTGATTACTGTTTGAGTTCAGTGCATTGGTGGCTGTCCAGAGGTGGAGATCGTACCAGTGATCGGAGCAACTTGAGCTATCTGTTCAGTCGGCAGTTTCGAGGTGAGTTATCCTCACTATATCGCTAGGGTTTATGGCACCAAGGCCGACCCTTTTATCGGATGGAAATCCGGGCAGTTGTTATTGCATGTTATGGGCCGGAAGGCATTGCTATGTGGACCGGAAGGTCATGGCCTGGAAAGGCGTATGTATGCATTCAGTATGTTGACTGATTTGTAGGGTAATGTTATGCTAGTGACCGACTAGACCGGTATCTTGACTAGAGTAATGCTACGTTATGTGATCTGTTGATCAATTGCTAACTATGAACTGTTATATGATTATGTGTTATGCGTATGATTGCTAGATCTGGGGTATGACCCGGTATGCAGGGTCGTTCTATGATTTGTTATGTTATGTATGCGTTTTATGTTATGGGCCGGAAGGCAATATGTATGGACCGGAAGGTCGTGGCCTGGAAGGGCGTATATGTGGTTGGTATATTGGGGGTATCTCACTAGGCTTTCGGGCTTACAGTTGTGGTTTTATGTTTTCAGGTTCTCAAGAGTCTGTGACAAGGCAAAGGCTTGATCGTACCGTTCCTCGCGTTGGTGTTTTATGCTATGAACCTGGGAAAATACTCTGTTAAATAATGTATTGAAAACCTTTTTGTAACAACGTTATTAAAATGAGTGGTTTTTGAAAAGTTTTAATTGTTTTGAAATTTTGGGCGTTACAAGTTGGTATCAGAGCCTTGGTTTGAGTGAATTGGGGAAACATTCGTGTGACCCCAGTCTCAAATCGAGGAGGATTTTAAAAAGAGAAATTAAAATGGTTTTCAAATTAAGTAAAAGGAGGACGCGGAGGTACGATCAGCCAGAGCCAGTAAGTAACCCCAAGATACCATACATGATATTTGTTTTATTTAAGCTTGATAGAACAGCATGCTAGAGTTAGGCTAGGGATCTTCAGGGATTCATGATAATGTTGCCTGATTTGTGATGCCTGTAGCCTAGGGTCCCTTATGGGAGATTCTCAGTGTTTCTTTAGTGGTGAGGGTTGATAGTTGTTATGCATGTTCTCTAGGGTATTGTGGTAGTACTTCATACAAATATGGGTAGGTGTGGAAGGTAGTATGGGCCCGTACTACTGAAAGCACAGGACCCATACGCGTATCAGGGAAACCATGATCTCTAGGGTAGGGTTGCGAGAGTTGGATCCCAGGATTGTAGGAAGTGTCTGGGATTTGGTATGGTGTTTTCGGTATGGAGATTTCGAGGCATGATGATAGTGGATCCGGATCAGGATCGGGAGCTGGAGAGCGAGTTCCGGGTGGATCGGTACCGTCTGAGGTTATCGATCTGACGAGCACGAACGAGTTGGACGCGAAGGTTCGCAAGATCCTGCGTGATGAGGTTGCTGCATTGTTACGGGCTGAGTTGCCGGAATTGTTTGGGTCGATCAGGACCACCATGGTTGAGTAGTTTGATGAGCGATATGCGGATCTCGCAGAGACGGCTGCCGCGGTGGCTACAACGGCTGTAGCAGCGGCAAAGGGAAGACCTAGTCGGGGTTTTCAGTATCGGGACTTCTATTATACGAAGCCTCCCACATTCGATGGAGTTCAGGACCCGAGTGTTGCTATGAGATGGTTATCAGACATGGAGGGGTGTTTCTCCACGAGTTTATGCCCTGCTGATCAGAGGGTGAGGTGTGCTCTGAACCTATTAAGGCTCGGGGCGAATAATTGGTGGAGATTGACCACGGGGTCATATTTCGATGCGCAGGGGGCTGCGGTTTCAGGGGATCGGTTCAGAGAGATGTTTAGTACTCGCTATGTTCCGCGAGACGAGAAGGGAGAGATTGGCTCGGGAGTTCCTTCGGCTAAAGCAGGATTCGGAGTCGGTGACTGAGATCACCAGGATGTTTATTGAGAGGGCGATGTTTTGCCCTGAGTTCACTTAGGAGCAGGCTCAGATGTCCCGATATCTGAGTATGCTCAAGGGGGGGATATCAGACAGTTCGTGTCTGCACAGAGGAGCGAGACCTGATTGGTGTTGCAGGAGGCCGCCATGCGGCGTGAGTTAGAGGTTGAGTTGCAATTGCGTGAGCTGGGGCAGGCCCCGATGCAGTCGCAGCCGGCGCCGAAACGGTCCAGGACCGTTGATGTTAGAGTGGGGGATCGGAGCAGCCACACTTGTGGAAAGTGTGGGAGGGGTCACACCGGAGTTTGCTGGTCCGGTGGTGCATGCCGCAAGTGCGGAAGGGAGGGGCACTATGCGCGAGATTGTCAGCAGTCAGTGCAGATTCGGGATTTGAGGATTTGTTATCATTGTCGGCAGGTTGGACATTTGACGGTCAACTGTCCACGGCTTTCTGCAGGACCGGTGTAGGCTCTAGCACCGGCCACCTTGAGGAGTTCAGGAGGAGGACAGGATGGAGCGGAGCCCCAAGGGCTCAGAGTCGTGCTTATCAGCTTGCGGCAGAGGGAGACGGAACAGTGCCGGAGGCAGCTGCGGGTATGATGCCTTCTTGATGTCTTGATTATCTCGCATTGATTGTGGCGTATTGTTTGTGCTGGTATCTTGTGTGGATTTCGATGCGGTATTCGTTGTTTCGTGGGTTTGGCATGGTTATGGATTGGTGTTTCAGGTTTTCGCTTTGGCATTCGTTGTTCCCTGATGGTTTGGTATGGTTACAGTTGGTGTTTTGGTGCCGGTATCCTTGTGCGGTTTTCTATGCGATATTCATCCTTTTGCAGGTTGTGGGTTGGTTATGGGTTATTGTTTGGGAATTCCGTTGGTTATCATTCGTGAGGATTGATAGTGGAGATGCGGCACTGAGTTGAATGTCGGGTAGCATCTGCAGTCGTGGAGTGGATAATTGGAAGACCGGATTCTTTTGAGCGGATTGATCAGGGGGAAGATGTGTTTTGCTGAGGGTTGCTTATGCTTGTGGGAAGCAGTCAGTGTGTAAGCGTTCTCTTTGTGCGGGGTTGTTCTAGAAGGTCGTTAATGGCGATCGGTGGCTGTTAGTCAGTGCTTTAAGTGGGGGAGAATTGGAGAATTCTCCGGGAGATCGATGAGTATGTGAGGGTGCTTAGCTGTTGGGATTCAACAGTGTTCTGTTAGCTCAGAGTATAGGCTGACAAGAGCGAGTGTCGGGTATGCGGGGCGGGATACAAACCTAGGGCATTTGATTGTAGAGGCCTGGGAGCAGGCCGGGATCAAGTTGAGTAGGCGATCGGGATTATGCGATCAGAGTATTTGTATGCTTGATGTACGTGATGGGTTGTACTGCATTAATCCCACGGGATTTATGTTGTGCATGTTTCTAGAGTTGGAACCGGAAGGTTCCCAGAGTTAGAACCTGAGGGTTCACAGATTCTGGGTGTACGGACCCACAGGGATATAGCCTCGAGTGGCTAGTGTGTGTTATGAGAGTCGGTCCAGTCATGCTGGGGACTCTGATGGTATTGTTGGATCAGTTTGAGATTTCGGATTTGATATGTTGCAGTGTGATTACATTGGAAGGTCTGGCCCCGGGTTAGTGATTTTGTTTAGTTGAGGTAGTGATTTGGTGGAGTGGAGAGAGTGCATGGGATTGAGAGCCCCTGCAATGAGAACCAGAGTATGTGAATAGCGGTTACGCAAAAAGGGTGGTGTCGCTTGGGGCGAGCATCGTGGCACCGGTTGGAGTGGCATTTTGGCCAAGAGGGTTCCTTGGAAAAGGAAAAGAGGAAGGTGTGTAACTCCGAAGGGGGTGCAAGTTCACAAAAGTGAAAGCTGCAGAGCAGAGTTATGGTTAGGGTATTTCGAGTATGGTTTTGAGCATCGTGTTCGCGGCAGTGAAGTAGGAACCCATCCGGTTTGGGATGACTGTCGAGACTCAGAAGGGATACAGGGGGAGAGAGAATCTTGAATTCTCAGTGTGATTCTGATCAGGGTATAGGGTGGATATTAGTGGTGCATCTTGGGAGATGTTCGAGGATATCATCAGTGTATCGGGTCTTCCAACCTGCGGGCGTTGGGGCTAGTTCAGCATGTGTATGTGATTGCAAGAGGAGAACTCGTGAGAGTTGCTCTGAGAGTGAGAATGGGTCTCTCAGTCGGTCCGGAATGGACAAAGTGGATTTGGATCGGGGATCCGGTGGTTCATGGTTTCCTAACCCTTATGGGTCAAGTGATCGTTGAGATTTAGAGCAGAGTTGCATCTTGGGTAATTCTCGGTTCCAGAGAGTGATGGGCAGTACAGAGATCGTGCTTCAGTCGACCGAGCAGATTCAGCAGGTTAGACAGAGGTTACTGACCGCCCAGAGCCGACAGAGAAGTTATGCAGACAGACGCCGGTCCGAGCTTGAGTTTCAGGTCGGCGACTTCGTACTCCTGAAGGTCTCTCCTTGGAAAGGAGTGATTCGATTCAGGAAGAGGGGCAAGTTGGGGCCCCGGTATATTGGGCCTTTTCATGTGATTGTGAGGGTAGGCCGAGTGGCCTACCGTTTGGAGTTGCCCACGAATTTGAGACAAATCCACGACATCTTTCATGTGTCGCAATTGAGAAAGTATATATAGCCGATGAGTCGGCAGTGGTCCCATTAGAAGACATTCAGGTGGATACGAGCCTGAATTATGCCGAGAGACCAGTGGCCATCAGAGATCGGAAGACCAAGGTTCTGAGGAATAAAGAGATACCTCTGGTGTTAGTTCAGTGGCAGCACCGGAAGGGATCGGAAATGACCTGGGAGCCGGAGCGTGAGATGTGGGAGCAGCATCCAGAGTTATTTTCAGAGTGAGACTTCGAGGGCGAAGTCTACTCCTAGTGGGGGAGAGTTGTAACAGCCCGGAATTTCAGATATTGCTATAATTATGATTTTGGGTGTTTTAAGAGGGGACTCGGCGAGTGGGAGCTCAGACTCGCCGAGTAGGATCGCAAATCTGGTCGCGGGTTCGCGACTGGACTCGACGAGTCCGGATATGGACTCGGCGAGTCGGCGCTGTTTAGCGAAAACCCTAACCGTTCAGGTTGGGACGTATAAAAGGGACTTATTGGCCGTCATTGTTCATTTTAGCCTTCTGAGAGGAACCCTAAATCAATTGTGTGCATCTGGAGCAAGGTTAAAGGCCATTGGTGATTTTGAAGGAGTGGTTGTGCAAGGAAGAGAAGGGCTTGGCTAAGGAACAGCAAGGGAGTCACGTTCTGAGGATTGGGGACACAGAGAGTACATCATCCAGGTAAGAATTCGAGTATACTCTGCTATGGTGATGTGTTTAGAGAATTAGGGTTTATGGAACCCTTTTGTGGCTAGATTGAATGTTACCCTAGTCCCCCAAACGATTGTAACCCTGTATTGGGACCTTTGGAGGACCAGAATGTCCCATGCCTGTGCATTTGGGGAATTGATGAAGGTTTTGGATTGGAATCCTTATGCCTTAGGTCAATATATAAATTATAAGTCTTGGGGTGTATCATGAGCACCGAAATGAGGACCTTACGTGATGGACCAGTCTAGGAAGGCCAGACCTATGAATGGTCGGAGCAGTTCTGACCTTAGGAAGCAGTTTGAGCGGTTGCATGGCATGGACTCGCCGAGTCCGATGAACAGACTCGGCGAGTAGCTTGAAGAATAACTGGGACTCGTCGAGTTGTTCTTCAGACTCGGCGAGTTGAGTCGGGGTGGCCCCGCAATTCTTCCAGGAGGAACTCGTCGAGTCAAGGGGGATACTCGGCGAGTTAGATCGCGGATTGAGTGAAGTTCTGAGTATGGGGACTCGGCGAGTCATAGGGTTGACACGGCGAGTAGGGTCAGTCAGGGGTTGACTTTGACCTTGTCTTTGACCAAGGGTTGACCAGTGGTTCTAGGGGTATTTTGGTAATTGTTGATTACTGTTTGAGTTCAGTGCATTGGTGGCTGTCCAGAGGTGGAGATCGTACCAGTGATCGGAGCAACTTGAGCTATCTGTTCAGTCGGCAGTTTCGAGGTGAGTTATCCTCACTATATCGCTAGGGTTTATGGCACCAAGGCCGACCCTTTTATCGGATGGAAATCCGGGCAGTTGTTATTGCATGTTATGGGCCGGAAGGCATTGCTATGTGGACCGGAAGGTCATGGCCTGGAAAGGCGTATGTATGCATTCAGTATGTTGACTGATTTGTAGGGTAATGTTATGCTAGTGACCGGCTAGACCGGTATCTTGACTAGAGTAATGCTACGTTATGTGATCTGTTGATCAATTGCTAACTATGAACTGTTATATGATTATGTGTTATGCGTATGATTGCTAGATCTGGGGTATGACCCGGTATGCAGGGTCGTTCTATGATTTGTTATGTTATGTATGCGTTTTATGTTATGGGCCGGAAGGCAATATGTATGGACCGGAAGGTCGTGGCCTGGAAGGGCGTATATGTGGTTGGTATATTGGGGGTATCTCACTAGGCTTTCGGGCTTACAGTTGTGGTTTTATGTTTTCAGGTTCTCAAGAGTCTGTGACAAGGCAAAGGCTTGATCGTACCGTTCCTCGCGTTGGTGTTTTATGCTATGAACCTGGGAAAATACTCTGTTAAATAATGTATTGAAAACCTTTTTGTAACAACGTTATTAAAATGAGTGGTTTTTGAAAAGTTTTAATTGTTTTGAAATTTTGGGCATTACATGAAAACCTCGACCCGTTCCTCCCCCTACTGCTGATACAGCCGTTGTAGCTGCCGCGACAGCCGCCTCCGCAAGAGCTGCATAGCGCTCATCAAAGTACTCGACCATGGCAGTCTTGATCGACCCAAAACAACTCCGACAACTCAGCCCGGAACCTTGCAGCAACCTCATCAAGTAGGATCTCACGAATCCTGGCATCCGACTCATCCGTACTCATCTGACCAGGGACCTCGGGTAGTACTGGTCCATCTTGACCACCCTATCCTGATCCCGATCTCGAACCGGATCCTGCCCCAAGACGTCTCGTAATCTCCATACTGAAAATACGCCACAAGAATATTAGGCATTCCTCATAATAATCCCGAGAACTAGCTCCCAACAAAACCCTAGGGGTTGTGACTTCCCTAATATGCATATGGGTCCTGTGCTTTCAGTAGTACGGGCCCATACTACCTTCCACACCTACCCATATTTGTATCAAGTATCACCACAACACCCTAACAATAGCATATACATAACGAACACTCGATCCCCACTCCTAAAGGAGCACCACTATCCAATAACTGACCTACCGGTCTTACGCAACCCTCCCATCCATGAAACATCCACTAACCCTGCAACACTAGTATATGCTAGTCATACATAACGCTCGTGTAGCACCTGGTTCCTGGTATGTAATTTAAACTAAGAAACTTTGCATTTTTAGTTGGAACTCGGCGAGTTGTAGGCCCGACTCGCCGAGTAGGGTCGACATTTTGAGCACGTTTAAGTTGGCGACTCGACGAGTCCATATCCTGGACTCGCGAGTCCGCCAGTCTGGAAGAAACCCTAATTTCAAAGGGTTGCACCCGATTTAAACATCGTTTTGTGCCTCATAATAGCCCCCATTGCATCCAAAACACTCCCTCTCGAAGCCCTAACCCCTCTTTTGGTATTTTGGGTGCTTTTGGTACAATTCCTTGAAGTTTTGGAGAGAAGAAAAAGGTAGATCAAGAGGAGAGGAAGAAGATCCTGAATCTTTGTGCCATTTCAGAGCTTCTAGAGGTATTAGACTCGAAACCCTCTCTGTTCCTTCATTATTATCTCATTTAGAGCTTATGATAGTCATTTTAAGGCCTCTTCTAGTCTTGGTCTTTGAGTAATGAGCTTATAGTGTTAAGGGACTTCAGATCTAGGCATGATTGGGCTCTAGGAGCTCGGATCTACTGCCTTTATGGAGCCATGTTGCATGGAAGCCCTAGATCTACTCTTTTAGTGCATTTTGAGCCCTAAAACCTTCATTGGTGTTTATTTATACGTAAAGTTGGAAACTTTACGTTGTAATGAAGCCCTAAGAACCCAGATCCAAGAATGGAATGCACTGGATTCAAGCAAGATCGAGTATATAGAAGTTGCATGCATGCAACTCGGCGAGTCGTTCTTCGGACTCGACGAGTCGAGTCGCGAGTCCCCGATTTTACCTTTTGAGTTATGTCGAGTGGGACCAGTGAGCTTTAAGTGGACTCAGTGAATCGGAAGCCAGACTCAGTGATGGAGGGACTCGGCGAGTCAATGCCCTTACTCGGCGAGGTCCAAGGCAACCTTCTTGCCTCAAGAACAGACTCGACGAGTTGTTCATACAACTCGGCGAGTCACAGACTAACGTGTTCATCAGATGAAGATGAACTCGACGAGTTGTTCATACAACTCGACGAGTCGGATGAAGGACAATTGGATATCAGTTTAGAAAGAGAACTCTTCGAGTCTATGCCTAACTCGACGAGTAGGAACGGGAGTAAGGACAATCGACTGGATAGGGACTCGACGAGTTGGCGAGCCAACTCGTCAAGTCGAGTCAACTGGAAGTTGACTTTGAATTTGACTTTTGACTTGGATAGGGGTAAAGTGGTCATTTTACCCTAAGGGCGGTTAGCAGTGTTTGATTGAGTGTTTCTTGGGAATTGCATCCGGAGGATTTCCGGAGCAGCAGCAGCAGTCAGACAGTTTCCGCACAGATCAGCAACTACTTCGAGGTGAGTTACCTTCCAGTAGCGGTGGGTCTACGGCCACAATGCTGGCCCACCAGTAGGGTTCATAAGTTTGGTGATTGTCTTTGTGATATCATCTATGTTTGCTACTACCTGATATGTTATATGATATCATGATATGTTGTATGTGTAGAGTTCGGTTGATAGGACCAAAGGGTAGTCAGACACCCCAGATACGTCTGACAATATGTGATGATATGTTTGCATGTTGGCTTGTATGTTATATGCGAAAGAGGTAGTAGGAGGGGACTAGTCCCTGAGTTTTGGTTGTTCGGAATGATTGGTAGTCAGCACCCCAGAATGGCTCGACACGGGTAGGTCAGCGCCCTAGAATGGCTTGACACGGGTAGGTCAGACACCCCAGAAATGCCTGGCAGTATGTATGTGATATGATTGTATGGTATGTGGTATGATGGGGGAACTCACTAAGCTTCGTGCTTACAGTTTTCAATTTTGTTTCAGGTACCTCTTCAGCAAAGGGGAAGGAACCGACGCGGTAGCGGCACATCAAACGCACACTTGGTTTTGCGCATTATGATATATTCTGGGATTGTACTCTGACAATATTATTATTTCATGTGTTGGGTATTTAGACACGAGATATGTTTAATGAAATGATATGATCGTATGACGTTTTACTATAAATGTTTTACAAACCACTTAATTTAAATGAAATTTTTGGACGTGAAATTTGGGATGTTACAAGTTGGTATCAGAGCCCTGATTTTAGGGATTCGGACACCCCTTCGGGAGTGTCTGGACTCAAATCGAGGGATTAAAAGATTTTGAAAAAGGAAATGTTTTCTAAAAGTTAAGTAAAGAGTTTTTAAGAAAGAACGAAGTGTGTGATGTGCGCGACCGGCTGAGCTCAGTTTCAGTAGAACATCATGCTAGAATAGGACTAAGGATCTAGGAGTGATGCCTTATGTGCCTGCTTTATGTGCTTCAGCTTATGAGCGTTGCATGCTAGTATTGAGTAGACAATAGTAGGATAGCATTTTCAGGTTATGTCTGGCAGTAGGAGCTTAGCATTGCATGCTAGTGCAGTTCTTGTTATGAGGATAGAGTTGCTTGAGATTGTTCCCTTTTGTCCGAATGTTGTTGCTTTGTGCTATGTGGGCCTTGAGTGATGAGAATTAGCTGTTAGGTGATTACATTAAGTCACATGTGATCAAGGTGAATAATCTCATAGTGTTGGATTTGACCCTATTGCGTAGCTCTTGTTTGAGTCCTAACCGTTGTGGGGATGAGTCCCTTACTCGAAGGATTATGTGATCCTCGTTGCATGTGGTTGTATTCAGGTAATGGCTAATTGGCAATACAAAGAGACCTTCAGCAGATGAGGACTGGGTTGGGTGGAGTCAGGGGTTTCCTTGGGTAAGCCTAGGATAAGAGTAGCAGAGATCAGCAGTGGTAAAAGGGATCTGGTGGAGTCAAGGCAGTCCTTGAGGAAGGTACAGATAGATGTGGAAGGTAGTATGGGCCCGTACTACTGAAAGAAGAGGATCCGTACCCGAATTGAGGAAGGCTAAGACAAGACCGGGGAACTTGTATTACATGTGATCCCTTTAGAGGTATCAGTATCACTAATAGTTGCATGTATGTAATGCAGAATGGTGGTACTATGTCAGCGGCCATCGATTGGCAGTTCTGGAGAGGGATCGGGTTCGGGATCAGGTTCCGAGCCAGTAGATGAGAGGCTACGCGAGTTCATCACGTCGGAGATCACCAGATGCATCCTTGAGTTGACTCCCATTATCTTCGGGTCGATCAAGGAAGGGATAGTCGAGTTGATGGAGGACTGCCTCCAGGAATTTAGGAGCGACATGGCATCTGGCCAGTCGGGATCTCGCACACTGTACTTTAAGGACTTCAGGGGCAGTGGTGCGCCGGATTTTGACGGGGCGAAGGACCCCATAGCTGCCAGGCGATGGATTGCAGACATTGGGTCTGCATAGTTGATTAGCTTCTGCCCAGAGGGGTCGAAGGTGAGGTACGCAGCAGGATGTTTACGAGACCGAGCTAGAGATTGGTGCGAGTCCGTCGGTGACTCGTTGGGAGCCTCGACTGTTGAGGCTATGACCTGGTCGGACTTTGTGACCAGGTTCAAGGCAGCGTTTGCGCTGGCCGTTGAGCTTCAACAGCTGGCCAGGGAGTTCCTAGATATGAGGCAGACAATGGAGACTGTGGCGGAAATCACCGCCAAGTTCTGGGAGAGGGCGTTGTTGGTGCCCCAGTACACGGGTGATGAGGATATGAGGAGGACCCGCTATCATGACATGCTACGAGCTGATATTTGGGAGCATGTCAGTTTTTTAGCTTGCCCTACCCTGGACTCTATGATTGCTAGGGCAAGGGAGAGGGAGATAGATCTGGAGCACATCCGGAAGAGGAAGGCAGAGGAGGGGCAGGTTACGGGAGGGGCTTCGGGGAAGAAGCCCAAGGGATCAGATGGTAGGACAAAAGGCCAGTCGGGACCGGGCCACTACAGGAAATGCGGCAGGCCACATGAGGGGACATGCATATTGGGATCTTCGAGCTGCTATAAGTGCGACAAGGCGGGGCACTTTAGCAGGGATTGTACTGCCCCTGCACCAGTTATTCATACGTCTGAGTTGCTGTGTTTCCACTGCAACCAGAGGGGCCACAAGAAGGCCAATTGCCCTCAGTTGACAACAACATCAACGCTAGTGAAGGCGCCGGCTCCAGTGACCCTACGAATCACTGATGGTCGGCAGGGCAAGGATGAGGCCCCAGTGGTGAGGAGTCGGGCATTCCAGTTGACCACCGAGGAGGCACACGCTACACCCGATGTGGTGACGGGTATGATTTATTATTTATGCTATTATGATATGCTACTGTGATTTTGATATTACATGTATGTGCTTTGTTTAGGATCGTGCCATGTGAACGATATTCCAGTTTAGGTATTGTTTGATTCGGGCGCTACCCGATCGTTTGTTTCTCTCGCGCTCAGCAAGAGATTTTCCGAGTCTTCAGGCATGTTGGATTGCCTCGTAGATATAGAGATTGCAGATGACCGTTCGGTGCGAGCATCGACAGTGTTCCGAGTTTGTGTGCTGAGATTATTTGAGGAGCGTTATCTGGTGGATCTGGTTCCCATACCTTTGTGGGGGAACAAGGTTATTATCAGTATAGATTGGCTAAGCCCCAATGGGGCAGTGATCGACTGCGCGCAACAGTTGGTGCGGATCAGGACCCCAAGTGGGGGAGAGCTGGTGATTTAGGGTGAGAGGCCGCAGTGAGGACCAGCCCTATGTTCCGCAGCGTGAGCTAGGCGCTACCTCCAGCAGGGTTGCGCAGGTTATGTCGCATATGTTATGGATACCTAGGAGGCGAGTAGAGTGACGGTCGGCGAGGTGCCAGTAGTTCGAGAGTTCGTGGACATATTCCCCGAGGAGCTGCCTGGGATACCTCCGGAGCGTCAGGTGGAGTTCAGGATTGACCTAGTCCCTGGTGCGACTCCGATAGCCAAGGCAACCTATCGTTTGGCTCCTCCTGAGATGCAGGAGTTGTCGACGCAACTGCAGGAGCTGCTAGACAAGGGATTTATTAGACCGAGCAGTTCACCTTAGGGAGCCCCGATTCTGTTTGTAAAGAAGAAGGACGGGTCGCATCGGATGTGTATAGCTTATCAGGAGCTAAATAAGGTAACGGTGAATACCGTTGCCCACTCCCGAGGATTGATGACCTCTTTGACTAGCTTCAGGGAGCATCTTGGTTCTCCAAGATTGATCTGCGTTCAGGATATCATCAGATGAGGGTCAGGGAGGAGGATGTGCAGAAGACTACGTTTCAGACGCGCTATGGCCACTATGATTTTTTGGTGATGCCCTTCGGGCTCACCAATGCCCCTGCTGCATTCATGGACCTCATGAACCGCATGTATAGACCGATGTTAGACCGGTCGGTGATAGTGTTTATTAATGATATCTTGGTTTATTCCAAGACGCAGGAGGAGCATGAGGAGCACCTGTGGGAGGTGCTGGAGACCTTGAGGAGGGAGAGCTTGTACGCCAAGTTCTCCAAATGTGAGTTTTGGTTGCGCGAGGTGCAGTTTCTTGGACACCTTGTCAACCAGAACGAGATTTCAGTAGACCCAGCCAAGGTGGAGGCCGTGATGAGATGGGAGGTTCCGAAGTCTCCATCCGAGATTCAGGGTTTCCTGGAATTAGCGGGCTACTACCGGAGATTCATTTAGGACTTCTCCAAGATAGCTGTACCCATGACACGGTTAACCAAGAAAGCCGTGGTCTTTCGATGGGGACCTGAGCAACAGGCCGCGTTTGAGGTTCTGTGGCAGAGATTGTGCGAGGCGCCAATCTTAGCCCTGCCAAAGGGCGTAGAGGATTTTGTGGTATGCTGTGACGCGTCTATTTCAGGTTTGGGCGCGATATTGATGCAGAGAGGTCTTTGCCTTCAAGATTTGGCGGCATTACCTCTATGGGGTTCGGTGTACCATTTACATGGACCACAAGAGCCTGAGGTGCCTCATGGACCAGCCGAATCTGAACATGAGGCAACGTCGGTGGCTCGATGTGGTAAAGGATTATGATTGTGAGATCCTTTACCACCCAGGGAAGGCCAATGTGGTGGCCGATTCGCTTAGCCGCAAGGCGGCACCGATCAGGGATATTTGTGTGCGGATGACAGTGGTGACTCCGCTATCGGAGGGGATTCGGGAAGCCCAACAGGAGGCCATGAAGGATGAACGCCGGAAGAGTGAGCGTATAGTGGGTCAGGTTTCCTCTTTTGATTATGACATCCAAGGATTATTGACACTACACCCTAGGGTGTGGGTGCCGTATCATGGAGGCGTGCACCAGGTCTTGATGGAGGAGGCACACAAATCCCGATTCTCCATTCATCCCAGGGCAACGAAGATGTATATGGATCTTCTTTTAGACTATTGGTGGCCCTGCATGAAGCGGGATGTGACTTGGTATGTGGAGCGGTGTCTGACCTACAGGAAGGTAAAGGCCGAGCATCAGAGACCGCACGACAAGATGCAACAATTGGATATCCCGTTGTGGAAATGGGAAGATATTACGATGGATTTTATCACGAAGCTTCCTAGGACCGCGCGAGGAGTGGATTCGATATGGGTCATCGTGGATCGATTGACCAAGAGCGCCCATTTTATTCTGATTCAGGAGAGCATATCGACCGAAAAGTTGGCCGACATCTATATCCGGGAGATAGTGGTGCGGCACGGGGTGCCGGTATCAGTGATTTCAGATAGGGATGTGCGTTTCACTTCCAGGTTTTGGAAGAAGTTTCATGACGAGTTGGGCACTCGTCTGCATTTTAGCACCGCCTTTCACCCACAGAAAGATGGTCAGAGTGAGCGGACCATCCAGACTCTTGAGGATATGTTGCGGGCATGCGTGCTAGACTTCGGTGGTAGTTGGGATACCTATCTTCCTCTAGCTGATTTCTCATACAACAACAACTATCACGCGAGTATTGACCGTCCTCCCTTCGAGATGTTGTACGGGAGAAGGTGCAGGACCCCTATATGTTGGGGTGAAGTTGGCCAGAGGGTCATGAGGAGCACCGAAGTTGACCAAGAGGATTCAGCAGGTGCGGAGTAGGCTTCATACCGCTCAGATTTGGCAGAAAAGTTACACCGATAAGCGTCGATCAGACCTGGAATTCCAGGTCGGGGATATGGTTCTCTTTAATGTGTCGCCATGGAAGGACGTCATCCGATTCAGGAAGTGGGGCAAGTTGGGCCCAAGGTATATCGGACCGTTCAGGGTTATAGCCCGGGTGGGCAAGGTGGCGTACCGGTTGGATCCGCCAGCCGACTCAGTCAGATCCACAACACCTTCCACGTCTCTCAGCTGTGGAAGTTCCTAGTGCACAACTCATCGGTGGTGCCTTTAGAGGATATTCAGGTTGATGACAGCCTGAATTACATTGAGTGGCCAGTAGCGATCCTCGAACGGATTTCGAAGGATCTGAGGAAGAGGGTGGAGCTAGTAAAGGTGCAATGGCAGCACCGGAAGGGTTCGGAGTGGACTTGGGAACCGGTAGAATAGATGAGGGAGCACTATCCTGAGCTTTACCAGGAGCGAGCGGCAGACTTCGAGGATGAAGTCTAAAATAAGTGGGGGAGATTTGTAGCACTGGTAGAACACTCCCTCTCGAAGCCCTAACCCCTCTTTTGGTATTTTGGGTGCTTTTGGTACAATTCCTTGAAGTTTTGGAGAGAAGAAGAAGGTAGATCAAGAGGAGAGGAAGAAGATCCTGAATCTTTGTGCCATTTCAGAGCTTCTAGAGGTATTAGACTCGAAACCCTCTCTGTTCCTTCATTATTATCTCATTAAGAGCTTATGATAGTCATTTTAAGGCCTCTTCTAGTCTTGGTCTTTGAGTAATGAGCTTATAGTGTTAAGGGACTTCAGATCTAGGCATGATTGGGCTCTAGGAGCTCGGATCTACTGCCTTTATGGAGCCATGTTGCATGGAAGCCCTAGATCTACTCTTTTAGTGCATTTTGAGCCCTAAAACCTTCATTGGTGTTTATTTATACGTAAAGTTGGAAACTTTACGCTGTAATGAAGCCCTAAGAACCCAGATCCAAGAATGGAATGCACTGGATTCAAGCAAGATCGAGTATATAGAAGTTGCATGCATGCAACTCGGCGAGTCGTTCTTCGGACTCGACGAGTCGAGTCGCGAGTCCCCGATTTTACCTTTTGAGTTATGTCGAGTGGGACCAGTGAGCTTTAAGTGGACTCAGTGAATCGGAAGCCAGACTCAGTGATGGAGGGACTCGGCGAGTCAATGCCCTTACTCGGCGAGGTCCAAGGCAACCTTCTTGCCTCAAGAACAGACTCGACGAGTTGTTCATACAACTCGGCGAGTCACAGACTAACGTGTTCATCAGATGAAGATGAACTCGACGAGTTGTTCATACAACTCGACGGGTCGGATGAAGGACAATTGGATATCAGTTTAGAAAGAGAACTCTTCGAGTCTATGCCTAACGAGTAGGAACGGGAGTAAGGACAATCGACTGGATAGGGACTCGACGAGTTGGCGAGCCAACTCGTCAAGTCGAGTCAACTGGAAGTTGACTTTGAATTTGACTTTTTTCTTGGACAGGGGTAAAGTGATCATTTTACCCTAAGGGCGGTTAGCAGTGTTTGATTGAGTGTTTCTTGGGAATTGCATCCGGAGGATTTCCGGAGCAGCAGCAGCAGTCAGACAGTTTCCGCACAGATCAGCAACTACTTCGAGGTGAGTTACCTTCCAGTAGCGGTGGGTCTACGGCCACAATGCTGGCCCACCAGTAGGGTTCATAAGTTTGGTGATTGTCTTTGTGATATCATCTATGTTTGCTACTACCTGATATGTTATATGATATCATGATATGTTGTATGTGTAGAGTTCGGTTGATAGGACCAAAGGGTAGTCAGACACCCCAGATACGTCTGACAATATGTGATGATATGTTTGCATGTTGGCTTGTATGTTATATGCGAAAGAGGTAGTAGGAGGGGACCATTCCCCGAGGTTCGGTTGTTCGGACCGATAGGTAGTCAGCACCCTAGAATGGCTCGACACGAGTAGGTCAGCGCCCCAGAATGGCTTGACACGGGTAGGTCAGGCACCCCAGAAATGCCTGGCAGCATGTATGTGATATGATTGTATGGTATGTGGTACGATGGGGGAACTCACTAAGCTTCGTGCTTACAGTTTTCAGTTTTGTTTCAGGTACCTCTTCAGCGAAGGGGAAAGAGTCGGCGCGGTAGCGGCACATCATACACACACTTGGAAACCCTTAATGTGTTCTGGGATTGGACTCTGACACCATTACTATCTTCATGTGTTGGGTATTTAGACACGAGATATGTTTAATGAAATGATATGATCGTATGACGTTTTACTATAAATGTTTTACAAACCACTTAATTTAAATGAAATTTCTGGACGTGAAATTTGGGATGTTACAGCTCGACCCTATAGACTTTCGAATATCCAATCCTACCCTAAACTCCCAATCGTACAAGAACAGAAAATAAGGCCAAATCAAACATTCCCAGGCTATAAGATCTTTATTATGTATAACCATGATGCATACACTAAATAACTACAGTAATGATGTCAATTTCATACAAGGAAACCCTAGGCTAGCAGGCATCATATAATCAGGCAATTCTATCATGCAATTCCAGAAGATCCCTAGACTAGTACTAGCATGCTGTTCTAACATATCATATAATCAATAACTTGTATGGTATTCTGGGGTCAACTTACTGGCTCTGGCTGATCGTACCCTCTGCATCCTCCTTACTTATTTAAAAAAAACTTTTGAAAACCATTTTCAAAATCCCTCCTTGGCTTGAGACTGGATTCACACGAATGTTCCTCCAATTCACTCAAACTAAGTCTTTGATACCAACTTGTAACGACCATAAAATTTGAGCCAAATTAAAACACTTTATCTCATTCAAAAACCATTAAGTTCATACGTCTTGTTTTTCCAAAATAGTTTAAACATTAGAGTATCTCCGAGAACCATATCACAGAAATCCTAAAACATGAGGAACAGTACGATCACGCCTTCTCCTTGCCATGATCTCCTGAAGTACCTGAAACAATACACTGAACTGTAAGCCCGAAAGCTTAGTGAGTTACCCCCAAAATACCAACCACCCATAAACATACTCGTAACATATCGCAAATAGAACAACCATGCACATCGGGTCTACTGTGTGATTGGTCCGCCCGCACCAGGCCTTCAGTCCACCTGGTCCACCCTCCGAGTCTAGGCATGTACATCGAGTCTACAGTGTGATTGGTCCGCCCGCACCGGGCCTTCAATCCACCTGGTCCACTCTCTGAGTCTACTGTATGACTGGTCCGCCCACACCGGGCCTTCAGTCGGCCTGGTCCACTCTCCGAGCCTCGACACATCTTGTCCGCCCTCTTGGGGCCTTCAGCCTATCCGGACCGCTTGCTGGGCCTTCGGAATATCCGGTCCGCCCTGGGTATGTTGGTCAACAGTACAAAGCAGGACCCGCCTCAACCCAACCCCCGTCAATCAACCATGTGCACATAAAACAATTAATCACATAGCAAATCCTTAACCAGACAAATAGTCTAACAGATAACATAGGATACCATCATCCTAACCAGGATTCCGACCTAACCGGTCTCTAGCATAACATTACCCTATATAACGAGTACCGACCTTAACCAGGTCACTAACATAACACCATCCTAAATACCAGGATACATATCTAACAAAGTAATAACATAACAAACAATACTCGGATTTCCATCCGATAAAGGCCCGACCTTGGTGCCGTAGACCCTATCGATATAGTGAGGATAACTGACCTGCAACTGCTGACTGGAAAGATAAGACCAAGCTGCTCTGACCACCGACATGATCTTCACCGCAGAACACTACTAAAGAACCAATTCCATAAATTCCCAAAACTATTAAAATACCCCTTGGAAGTCAAACTGGTCAACTCTTGGTCAAAGTCAAAGTCCTCAGCCAAAGTCAACCTTCCTGGTTGATTCTACTCGCCGAGTCAACCCGTCGACTCGCTGAGTTCCCATTCCTAGAAAACTCTCCTAACACAACTTAACTCGCCGAGTTACCTCGAGACTCGTCGAGTCCAACGATATTTGAGTCCCATCCTGTCCGACTCACCGAGTCGCCGACCGACTCACTTAATCCAAGGCTTTAACCAAAAGAGGTTGGGGTTCTGCGACCTGACTCGCCGAGTCCAAGAACAGACTCACCGAGTCCAAGGCAATCTTCAACAGACTCGCTGAGTTGTTCTTCCAACTCGTCGAGTCCATGCACATGTTCATACAACTCGTCGAGTACACCCATGTGACTCGCCGAGTCTCTCCAGTTCTCAATCCATTCAGAAGCTTTTCGAGCCATGCAGGGGCTCCAATCCATAGATCCACTCTTCTACAATCTGACCCTCACATAAAGTTGGAAAATTTACGTGAAACCAAGGAGGTATATGCCCAAAACACACTAGGGCTTGGGTTTTAGACAAAGGGACTTCACCAACACTTCAAAGACTAAAGCTTTAAGACATTCTAGGCCATCATGAGTCTAGATCTGGAGTAGCAACCCCAGATCTAACTCCATATCCGAGATAGGTCTCAAAACAAGCTAAAGAACTCCCAAAACAACCACCAAGGATGAACCACAAAGGAAATAGCTTAAGATAAGGACTCCTTACCTCAGAGATTTGCCCAAATCTGTTGTAGATCCTAGATCTATACAAGCCCCTTGATGCTAGCTTCCAATTTCTCAAGCTCCTTCCAACAATTTCCACTTCCAAGCCCCAATCTCCTCAACAATGAAGCCTCACACGAAATTAGGGTTTTTTGGAACTCTTTGGGGGAAAGAAGAGGCTGGGAGAAGGACATTACGTCCTTTAAATAGGTTGCAAGCTCTAAGATTAGGGTTTTCTCATTCTAGCACCAACTCATCGAGTCCAACTTCCGACTCGGCGAGTTGGTCACTTAATTTGCGATCTAAACCCGCTCCGACTCGGCGAGTAAGCGTACCTACTCGTCAAGTCCCTTCATTTATTTACACTTAGCTCCCTTTACTTCTTGTTCCAAACTTGGGATGTTACACTGGCACACTCTCGGGTGTGACTAAACTCAAACTAAGGAAATGGTAAAAGGATTTTGAAAAGAAAAATGCTTTCAAAAGAATTTTTGAAAAAGAAACCTTAAAAAGAAAAGGGTTTTTTTAAAAAAAAGAGGGGTGTGGTGCATGCGATCAGCCGAGCTCAAGTAAGTACTCCCAAATTACCCATATAAGTTTGTATTATGATTATCAGTTTCAGTTTCAGTAGAACAATATGCTAGAATAGAAGTAAGGATCTAGGTGGATGCCTTATGTGCCTGCTATATGTGTTCCAGCTTTATGAGAATTGCATGCTAGTATTGAGTAGATAGTAGCATGATAGCCTGTTTAGGTTATGCCTGATAGTATGAGCTTAGCATTATATGCTAGTACAATTTCTTGTTATAAGAATAGAAATTGCTGGAGTAGTTTCCTGTGTCTGAATGCTGCTTGTTTTGTGCTTTGTGGGACTCTGAGTGATGGGATTTAGCCATTAGGTGAATATGTCACGTCACATGTGATCAGGTTTGAATAATCTAAGAGTGTTGGAGTTGGCCCTGTTGCACAACTCTTGATTGAGTCTAATCGTTGTGGGGACGAGTCTTTACTCGAAGGATTATCTGAGCCTCGTCACATGTGATGGTATTCAGGTGATAGCTAATTGGCATTACAAGGAGGCCTTCAGTAGCTGAGGACTGGGTTGGGTGGAGTCATAGATTTCCCTAGGGCAAGCCTAGGATGAGAATAGCAGAAATCAGTAGCAGTATAAGTAACTTGGTGGAGTCAAGGAAGTTCTTGAAGAACGTATGGATAGATGTGTAAGGTAGTATGGGCCCGTACTACTGAAAGCAGAGGATCCGTACTTGAACCAAGGAAGGCTGGGATGAGACCAGAGAACTTGTAAGTAGTAGCAATCCCTCGAGATATATCAATGTTTCTGACGTTTATCATGTTGTGATTTCAGAATGGTGGTTTTGTGCCCTAGGCCAGCAGTCGACAATTCAGGAGCCGACGAGGGATCATGATCAGGCATGGGGGCCGAGCATCTAGATGAGCAGAACAGGGAGTTCCTCTCTTCAGAGGTTACTCGCATCATACTTGAGCAGACTCCTGTGATCTTCGGTTCGATCAAGGAGGGTATTTTAGAGCTGATGGATGAGAGGTTGAGCACATTCCGTACTGAGGTGGCGGCCATGATGGGGGTCGCGCACACTCACCTTCAAGGAGTTCCGGGCTTGTGGAGCTCGAGACTACCATGGGGCACGAGATCCCATTGTGAGTACTAGGTGGTTGGCGGGTGTCACCAATGCGTTCCGCACCAGCAGATGTCCCGAGGGGGACAAGGTCATATCAACCTCCTGTCTTCTGAAGGACAGGGCACGAGATGGGTGGGAGGAGATCGGGCATGTTATCGGAGATGACGCAGTTGTTGATGCGATGACCTGGGCTTATTTTACTACCAGGTTCAGAGCCGAGTTTGGACCGGTTATTGAGGTGCAACAGTTACCTAGGGAGTTTCAGGATCTCACTCAGACTATAGAGACAGTGGCAGAGATTACTGCCAAGTTCAGGGAAAGGGCTCTTCTAGTTCCTCAGTAGCTAATGAGGAAATGAAGAAGGCCCATTATCATGACATGTTGCAGAGTGGTATCCGTCAGTTTGTGAGCTGGTCTAGCTGTAAAACATTGGATGATATGATTGCAAGGGCTCGTGAGAGGGAGATAGATATTGAGATGGAGAGGAAGAGGAAGCCAGAGGTGGCTTCTGGTACGGGGAGTTCGGGAAAAAAAAGCCCAAGGTGTCATATCAAAGGTCCAAGGGACCGCAGAGCCACAGTTGGTGTGGCAAGTGTGGGAGATTGCACAATGGGGCGTGCAAGGCAAGGAGTCCCGGCTGCTTCAAGTGCGGCCAGACCGGGCACATGAGCAAAGATTGTAAAACAACCACCACCACCACCACAACATCTGATCGGTTTTGCTTCCATTGCAATCAGAGGGGACATAAAAAGTGTCAGTGTCCGAGTTTGGTAGCAGCAGGGAAGGTGGCGACACCTGCCCCTGCTAAGCATGAGGCAGCGTCGGTGGTTAGATGTGGTTAAGGACTATGATTGTGAGATCCTTTACCACCCGGGAAAGGCCAACATAGTGGCCGACGCCCTGAGCCGCAAGGCGGTAGCAGCCCCGATCATGGATATTTGTTTGAGGATGACATTGATTACTCCACTGATGGAGCAGATTAGAGAGGCACAGGTTGAGGGCCTGAACGAGGAGAGGCAGAAATGTGAGAGGATTGTGGGCCGAGTAGCTTCCTTTGACAATGACAGTCGAGAATTGTTGACCCTTCATGGGAGGGTTTGGGTACCATACTGGGGAGGAGTACGGAAGGTGCTGATGGATAAGGCCCATAAGTCTCGGTTCTCCATCCACCCAAGGGCGACGAAGATGTGTAGAGATCTTCGACCCGATTATTGGTGGCCCTGCATGAAGCGGGAGGTAGCTTGGTATGTGGAGAGATGCCTGACCTGCAGGAAGGTAAAGGCGGAGCATCAGAGACCCCATGGCAAGATGCAGCTATTAGACATTCCCGTGTGGAAATGGGAGGATATTACTATGGATTTCATCACTAAGCTTACCAGGACCGCACGCGGAGTTGATTCGATTTTGGTCAAAGTGGATAGGCTGACCGAAAGCGCGCATTTCATACCGATTCAGGAGAGCATATCGGCCGAGAAGCTAGCCGATATTTATGTGCGCGGGGTAGTGGCATGGCATGGAGTGCCTGTATCAGTAGTATCAGATCGAGATGTCCGGATCACTTCCAGGTTTTGGAAGCGGTTTCATGACGAGATGGCGACTCGTCCTCACTTTAGCACCGCTTTCCACCCTCAATTGGATGAGCAGAGCGAGAGAACGATTGAGACTCTTGAGAACATGCTTTGGGCATGTGTTCTAGATTTTGGTGGCAGTTGGGATACGTATCTTCCATTAGCGGAATTTTCGTATAACAACAGTTACCACACCAGTATTGACCACCCTCCTTTTGAGATGCTTTACGGTAAGAAGTGTAGGACCCCGATTTGTTGGGGCGAGGTCGGTCAGAGGGTCATCGGGAGCACTGAGGTGGTGCTCAAGACCACAAAGTTGATCCAGTAGGTCCGTAGCAGACTAAGGACTGCGCAGAGTCGGCAGAAGAGTTACGTTGACAGGAGGCGTTCGGATTTGGAGTTTTACGTGGGCGATATGGTCCTCCTCAAAGTGTCACCTTGGAAGGGTGTCATCAGGTTCTGGAAGTGGGGAAAGTTGGGCCCCAGGTTCATTGGTCCCTTTAGGTTTTTGGCCCGGGTGAGTCAGGTTGCTTACCGTTTGGATCTTCCAGCAGAGATTAGCCAGATCCACAACACTTTCCACATTTCTCAGTTGCGGAAGTTTTTGGTGGATGAGTCAGCAGTGGTGCCATTGGAGGATATTCAGGTTGATAGCAGCCTGAATTATATTGAGAGGCCAGTTGCGATCTTAGATCAGAAGATGAAGACCTTGAGGAACATGGTGGTCCAGTTAGTGAAGGTGCAGTGGCAACACCGGAAGGGTTCAGAGTGGACATGGGAGACTGAGGGGGAAATGAGGGAGCACTATCCAAAGTTATTTTTAGGATCGGTAGCAGCAGACTTCGAGGACGATTTATAAGATAAGTGGGGGAGAATTGTAACGCCCCATTTCTGGTATGTAATTTAAATAAAGTATTTTCCTTTCTTAAGAGGTACTTGACGAGTCAGTAGCCCAACTCGTGGAGTAGAAACGGGAATTGCACGCGTATTTTGTAGGCGACTCGACGAGTCTGTATCCCGAACTTGGCGAGTCTGCTAGTCTGGATGAAACCCTAAATCCCAGGGTTTGTATCCTATTTAAACGTTATTATAGCCTCCTACCCAAGCCTCCAACACCTTTAGAGCATTTCTCTGTAAAACCCTAGTCCCCATTGTTGAGCTTGAGTGTTTTGTGATAGCCTGGGAGTTGTAGAAGAGAAGGAAGGAAAAAAAGTTTAATAGAAGAGAAAGGAGATCCAGAATCTAGCTTCCATCTGCTTTCATATTCTGGTAACAAAGTTATTACCTTGCTTATTCTTCCATTAAACCTTCTTTTATGCTTGTTTATGTCTCTTTTGGAGCTTTATATGATTCAAACTTGAGATTTGAGCTCTCCTTAGGATGGAGACCATAGATCTGGATGTTATTGAGCTCTAGGAACTCAATATAACTACCTTTATGCAAATATAGCCTTGTTCCAAACCCTAAGTGCTTAGTGTTGGATGATTTTGGCGTCTTAGCCCCATTCTTGTGTGCATGCACGTAAAGTTGGAAACTTTACGTGCAAAACCAGCCCTAGTAGCCTAGATCTATGAATTGGATGCACTGAGACCGACTAGAATCGATTGTATAGAAGTGGCATGCAGGAGACTCAGCGAGTCAACGCCGTGACTAAGCGGGTCCAAGGCAATCGTCTTGCCTCAAGAACAGACTCGACGAGTTGTTCATACAACTCAGCGAGTCACAGTCTGGACGTGTTCATATGACGAAGAAGAACTCGACGAGTTGTTCATACAACTCGGCGAGTCGGTTGAAGTTAGATTCGACGTTAATTCAGAAGAAGAACCCGTCGAGTTGTTGCCAAACTCGACGAGTTGAAGCAAGTAGAGGATTAGAAAAGGTGTTAGGGACTCGGCGAGTTGGCGGCCCAACTTGGCGAGTCCGATCAACTGAAAGTTGACTTTGACCAGGATGTTGACTTTAAACAGGGGTAAATTAGTCATTTTACCCTGAGAACAGTTATCAGTATCTGATTTACTGTCTATGGAATTTATAGCCGGGGAGTTCCAGAGCATTAGTCAGCCAGTTTCAGATTTAGCATCTCCGCCACCAGCGTTACGAGGTGAGTCCTCTTCTAGTAGGAACGGGTCTACGACCATAATGCCGGCCCGTTTAGATAGCAATAGTATGTATGTTTGATTTCTTCGTGACTCATGCATGATTTGTGTAGTATGTCGGTCAAGCCCGACACAGTACGCGACTATGCTATATGTTCATGATATGTTATACCCAATTTATTCCGGACATCGGTTCGATGCCGGGCGGGGCCCAAGTTATTCCGGACTTCGGTCCGATGCCGGGCAGGGCCCGATGCAGTGGGTGGGGCCCAAGTTATTCCGGACTTCGGTCCGATGTCGGGCAGGGCTCGATGCATTGGGTGGGGTCCAAGTTATTCCAGACTACGGTCTGATGCCGAAGGGGCCTGATGCAGTGGGCGTGGCCCGGTATGCGTTAATTGTATTATTGTATGGTATGTGGTAGTTTGGGGGAAACTAACTAAAGTTTCTGCTTACAGTTTCAATTTTTGGTTTTAGGTACTTCCGCAAGTAAGGGGAAGAGCCCAGGATGATGGCATGGCATGCACCACAATTACAGTTTTATCCTGGGAGTTTTACTTCGATAGTTTGATATGATATTGACTTCAGTATTGATTTGATACACTCACTGTCATTTTGAGACATCTGATGCATGGTTTTATTATATAACATTTGAAGTTGTGGTTGTTAGTAATGTTTAGAACAAAATTTTTTAGGTTGTTTCACCTACGTTCTCATAGAAGGGTAAAAGACCATTTTACCCCTTCATTAGTCCAAAAGTCCACTTGTTGATAGAACCCTAAAAGTCAACAAAAGTTAACGCCTATGAGTACGCTGCGCGTACCAGATCCTTACGCTGGGCGTACACGACCGCTACGCTGATATCGGGCTGCTTGAACCTTACGCCCCGCGTACTGGGATTTATGCTCAACGTACGTCCCAGTTCCACTCTTATCTTACTCATGGTCTTAATCAGTTAAGACCTTGGCTCAAAATACAAATCTGGACCCCGTACAGTCTCTTAATCCGTAAAGTCGAAGACTTTTTGCCTTTGCATGGTTGGTTTGGCTTTAAACACTCAAAACCTTCATCCATTTTCTTCCTTAAGCTCATATCCCATGCATGGTTAGTTCTTAATGACAAAGATTGGATTTTTATGACCTTATAACACGAAATACTCTAGCAAGGGACATATATATCGGTCCTTAGGGCTCATCAACTCACAAAGCCATCAACGGTTGGGACAAAAACCCTAAAACAACCCATATATGAGCACAAAACAAAAAAAGGAAGAAATCTTGAAGCTTTATATCTCCAATAGAAGCTTCCCACGCTGCTAAGCTCAGATACAAGTGCTTGGGCTCTTACTCCTTCTTCTCCAAAACTTCCTTTCCAGTCCTAGTGCTCAAGAAAACACCAAGCTCTCAAAGCCACTCTCTAGCTACAAGAACGAGGATTAGGGTTTTGGATGGAAAAGTCTCAGGAAATGGTGGCCAACAATGAGACCATAACGTTCTTTAAATAGGGGGCTCATTTAGAATTAGGGTTTCATTCTGGGCCTGGCACGCCCCGCGTACACCTTAGTACGCCCCACGTACTAGGCAACCTCCACGTCATGAATACGCTCACGAGTACGCGCGGCGTACTCTCTATTACACACAACGTACTCGATTATCACATAAACTACACAAGGGATAAAATTGACAACTTAAGGAAAGAAGAAGGGCCAAGGAGATATACCTGATCCCGGTATCTTATAATTCTCCCCCACTAGAATCAGACTTCGCCCTCGAAGTCTTACTCCGCAAATAACTCGGGGTGCTGCTCCCGCATCTCCGACTCCGGTTCCCAAGTCAAATCGGACCCCTTCTGATGCTACGACTGGACCTGAACCAGAGGCACTTCCTTATTCCTCAGAACCTTTACCTTCCGATCTAGGATCGCGATCGACCTCTCGATGTAATTTAGGCTCGCATCCACCTGAATGTCTTCTAATGGTAATACTACCGTCTCATCAGCCACACACTTTCACAACTAGGACACGTGGAAGGTGCTATGGATCTGCCTCAACTACTCAGGTAGCTCCAGCTGATATGCTACCTTACCTACCCTGAGAATCACCCAAAAAGGTCCAATATATCGAGGCCCCAACTTGCCCCGGTTCCTAAACCAGATTACTGCTTTCCATGGGAAAACTTTCAAAAGCACAAAATCTCCGACCTGAAACTCAAGCTCGGATCGTCGTCTGTCCGCATAACTCTTCTGACGACTCTGAGCCGTTTGCTACCACCTCTCACACATAAATCTCTGCCAGCCTCTCAGCAGAAGAGCTCTCACTAATAGCAAGGAAGTGAGCATCTTCGTCAACCGATCCACAATCACCCAGATCGCATCCACTCCACGCACCGTTCTCGGTAATTTGGTGATAAAGTCCATCGAGATCTGCTCCTACTTCTACTGGGGAATCTCCAAAGGCTTCAATGGACAAGGTGGACGTTGGTGCTCTGCCTTGACCCGACGGCAGGTCAAGCACCTCTCTACTACAGATGTGACGTCCCTCTTCATACAGGGCGACCAATAGTCTCTCTTCAGATCCAAATACATCTTAGTGGCCCTGGGATTGATCGAAAATATCGACCTATGCGCCTCCTCCATCAGAGTGATACGAGCTCCGCCCGTATAAGGCACCCAAATCTGACCTCGAAAGGTCATATGTCCATGGCTATCCATCACAAACTCGGATACCTAGACGATCACCCGCTCCTTCTTGCAGTTCCCCGATCTCATGGCCTCCGCCTGGGCCTCTCGAATAGTATCCAATACCGGAGTCATCACTGTCATCCTCATGCATATATCCTGAATCGGGGCACTCTCCGCCTTGCGGCTTAGGGCATTGACTACCATGTTAGCCTTGCCCGGGTGATGTAGAATGTCACAATCGTAATCTTCTACCACGTCCAACCACCTTCTCTAGTGCATATTCAGGTTAGGCTGATCCATCAGATACTTCAAGCTCTTGTGGTCCCTGTAATGGTACACTGAACCCCGTAGAAGTAATGGCGCCAGATCTTGAGGGCGAACACCGCTGCTCCCAAATCTAAATCGTGGGTGGGATACCACGTCTCGTGAGGCTTCAACTACCTCGATGCATATGCTATCACATGCCCTCTCTGCATAAACACTGCACCTAACCCTGATATATATGCATCGCAGTAGACCACGAAGTCCTCCATTCCTTCAGGAAGAGCTAACACTGGAGCTTCGCACAATCTTTGACGAAGAGACTCAAACGAGGTCTGCTGATCGGGACCCCAAAAAAAAGCAACGCCCTTCTGGGTCAACTTGGTGAGAGGAACAAGAATCTTGGAGAAATCTCTGATAAACCTCCGGTAATAGCCGGCCAACCCCAGAAAACTCTTGATCTCGGTAGGGGATCTCAGCATCTCCCAACTCATTACCGCCTCATTCTTGGCTGAGTCGACTAAAATCCCATTCTGATTAATGGGTGTCCCAAGAACTGGACCTCTCGTAACTAGAAATCACACTTGGAGAATTTGGCATAAAGCCTCTCTGATCTCAATACTCCCAGGACCTCCCTCAAATGCTCTTCATGATGTTCTCTAGACCTCAAATATACCAAAATATCATCGATGAACACGATCACCTAACGATCCAACATAGGCCTGCATACCCGGTTCATGAGATCCATGAACGCTACTGGTGCATTGGTGAGCCCGAAAGGCATCACCACGAACTCGTAATGCCCATAACGAGTTCTAAATGCTGTCTTATGAATATCCTCTTCACAAACCATCATCTGGTGATAACAGGACCTCAAATCGATCTTGGAAAACCAAGATGCACCCCGCAACTAATCGAACAGATCACCGATCCTCCGGAGTGGATAACGGTTCTTCATCGTCAAGTTGTTCAACTCCTGGTAATGAATGCACATCCGGTGCGATCCATCCTTTTTCTTGACAAAAATGGATCGGTGCTCCCCACGACGAGCTACTCGGCCAGATAAATCCCTTTCCCAATAGCTCCTGCAGCTACGAGAATAACTCCTGCATTTCTGGTGGCGCAAGGCGATAGGGTGCCTTGGCGATAGGTGCCGCCCCTGGAAGCAAATCAATGCGATACTCCACCTGCCTCTCGGGAGGCACACCCGGTAACTCCTCGGGGAAAACATCCGGAAATTCGGTAACCACCAAAACCTCAGCGATAGTACTCGGTCTCTCCGTAACATCCCGCGTATCCGACACAGAAGCCAAAAAACCCATGCAACCCTGTTGCAAGCTCTACCTCGCTCGAGCAGCAGAACAAAATGCTGACCCAAATCGGGTACCCTCGCCGAATACTATAAGTACTCCCTCACTAGGTTTTCGGATGGTCACCAGCTGACGCTCACAGTCGATCATGACTCCGAATCGGCTTAACCAGTCCATGCCCACGATGATGCAGACATCCCCCATCGCGATAGGTACCAAATCTATTGGAAACTTGACTCCAAAAATCTCAAGCACACATACCCGGATCACATCAGTCGCAAAAACAACATGCTCATCAGCTATGGAGTCTCTTAAAGGTCGACTCAACGCCTCACGTCGGATACTGATGTGACGACTAAATGCTAGCGATACGAAAGGTCGACTCGCACCCGAGTCAAACAACACCAAAGCAGGTACATAATTCACAAGAAAAGTACTTAAACATATCACAAATAAGCACCATGTATAAACAAAAGAATAAGCAAAAGACCACATACCGACCAAAACATTTGGTGTTGCACGGACCTCCTCCGTTGTCAACTGGATGGCTCTTCCGCGAGCCTTTGGTGCCTCGGCCTTCACGGGCCGACTCTCTGTAGCTCGAGTGGTAGAAAGAATAGATCCCTACGCTGATCCCTGAAGCAACTACGAGCACTCGGCCTTCCTATGGCCAGTCGGGTTGCAATGGAAGCAAACCGAAAATCCCTTGGGGCTATCCCTCGCACAATGCCCCTCCTTCCCGCACTTGTAACACACACCTACTCTTCACACCCCATCATGGCTCTTGCCGCATTTCCCACAAGTGCGGCCCTTCTAAACTCCCGATATCGAATCAGTGGGCCTTGCCCGCTTGGACGCCGGCTGAGACTGTGTCGGCTGCCTATCCGTCCTATGAGACTCCGCCTCCTCCCTAGCCTGAGTCTCTAGCTCAATCTCCCTCTTCCGAGCATTTTCCTGGAGCTCAACAAATGTTTGGTATGTCAAGTTTGCCACGAACTCATGAATGTCTCTCCTCAGAATGCTCAGATATTGGGTCATACGTGCCTGCTCGGTAGACACATGCTTAGGACAAAACAACGCCCTCTCATGAAACATTCATGTGATCATTGTCACAGACTCAGTCCTTGGCTTGAGGGACAAGAACTCCTAGGCCAATCGTTACCTCTCCATCGGGGGAACGTACTCGTCTCGAAACATAGCAGTGAACCTCTCCCAAGTCACCGCGGTAAGCTCTGCAGTAGAAAAGTCAGCTTTCACAAACTTCCACTAGTCCTTCGCTCCCAAGCGAAGCTGGTTCATGTGTAGAAGCATACTTCAATGTCAGAGATCCATCTCATCGCTGCTATTGAATCCTAAGTCCCATCAAACTCTGGTGACTTCGTGTTGCTGAACTCTCGGTACAGCAATGAGTCACCCCTTGTGGCCTAGCAGCGGCAACGACTGTGGTGGCTGCAGCAACAATAGCATCGGTAAGAGCAGCATACTGCTCGTCAAATGTCTAAATCAGCGTGGTCTTGATAGACCCAAACATCTCTGGTATCTCAGCTCGAATGGCTGCAACCACCTCATCATGAATCATCTTGTGAATCTCATTATCGCTACCACCATTTCTCTCTGGAGTGTGGCGCTTACCCACCATTATGTCTCTGAAACACAACACAAAAGAAAGCAGAGACTCGCTCGAGTATTCTCGCACTCAATCACTCAACCCTACTTGTTCCTTAGTACCCTAAGGATTCTTACTTGGACTGCTCACTGGTCTGGTGTTTCCAGTAGTACGGGCCCTATACTACCTTCAACACCACATCAGTATTCACCCCAAGTCCTCCTCCTAGGATTCTAGATCACAAGTACTCTATATCTCACTGGGCGCAGGCTACCACCCAGTAGACCTCTCATAAGCTCGTCTTTGCTACCTACTCACACTCGAAGTAATTCACAGTAGCAGTAATTCGTAGGCTAAGGCATCACAAATCAGGCCACTCTAGTCCTAAATATGAATACCTAGCCTATTCTAGCAAGCATAACACATCTCATAACACATAACGTAAGGGTATTTTGGGAAATCATCGTTCGGGCGTTGGCTGATTGTACATACTACTCTTTTCCGCTTTTTCTTGGAATCTTTTACTCTGTTAGAAAAAATGTTTCATTTTGAAAACTTTTCTCAAATCCTCAGTTTGAGTCCAGATATGCCCGTAGGTGTATTCGAATCCCTCAAACCAAGGCTCTGATACCAACTTGTAACGACATGATTTTTCAAACAAAATTTTCAATTTTAAAACTCATAAAACAAGTGTCTCATCATTAATTCTCAAAAACAACTAACAAGTTTTCAACACAATTATTCAAATCCAGGATCCACACTCATAGCTCAATATCAAGAGTGTGTGTACAACCACGCCGGTGCCTTCCCGCGATCCTCGGAAGTACCTGAAACACATAACAAATAACACGGTAAGCACAAATTCTTAGTGAGTTCCCCAAAATACCACATACAACAAATTCGAGACTTGAGGCTATACTCTGTAGGACCCTCCGGCCCATGTGTCTCAGCGGGACCCTCCAGTCCCGTAGCTCGTTGGACCCTTTGGTCCGTTCTAGCTTGTTGGACCCTCTGGTCCGGTCTGATTGAGAACCCTTTGGCCTCATAGCTCGTTGGACCCTTCGGTTTGGTTTAAGAAACAATAATATAGCATACAATACATATCACACAATCATGTATAACTCAACAAGCACATAAGACCCTCTGGTCACACATATCTACCACTTTAGGTAAACTATAGTAAGAAGACTCACCTCGAATTAACTCGAAATAATCTAGGACTCAAATCTCCGGTCTAGCCTCCGTCTAATAGACACAAATGGAAATTCTTATTTAATAACATCACTTAGTAAGCTAGACAACCCTCCCTATGTTCTCACAGAAGGGTAAAAGACCATTTTACCCCTTCATGAGTCCAAAAGTTCACTTGTTGACCGAACCCTAAAAGTCAACAAAAATCAACGCCCGTGAGTACGCTGCGCGTACCAGATCCTTACGTTGGGCGTCCTCGACTGCTACATTGATATCGGGCTGCTTGAACCCTACGCCCCGTGTACTGGGGTTTACACCGATCGTACGTCCCAGTTCCACTCATATCTTACTTATGGTCTTAATCAGTTAAGAACTTGGCCCAAAATACAGATTTGGACCTCGTACAGTCTCTTAATCCATAAAGTCAAAGACTTTTTGCCATTGCATGGCTGGTTTGGCTTTAAACACTCAAAACCTTCATCCATTTTCTTCCTTAAGCTCATATCCCATGCATGGTTAGTTCTTAATGACCAAGATTGGATTTTCATGACCTTATAACACGAAATGCACTAGCAAGGGCAGATCTCGGTCCTTAGGGCTCATCAACTCACAAAGCCATCACATTTTGGGACCGAAACCCTAAAACACCCCATATATGAACACAAAACATAAAATGGAAGAAAGCTCGAAGATTTATACCTCCACTAGAAGCTTCCCACGCTGCTAATCTCAGATCCAAGTGCTTCAGATCTTACTCCTTCTTCTCCAAAGCTTCCTTTCCACTCCTAATGCTCAAGAAGACACTAACAAGCTCTCAAAGGCACTCTCTAGCTACAAAAACGAGGATTAGGGTTTTGGATGGACATGTCTCTGGAAATGGTGGCCAACAATGAGACCATAACGTTCTTTAAATAAGGGGCTCATTTAGAATTACGATTTCATTCTGGGCCTGGTACGCCCCGCGTACACCTTGGTACGCCCCACGTACTAGGCAACCTCCAAGTCATGAATTCGCTCACGAGTACGCGCGGCGTACTCTTTATTACGCTCATCGTACTCGATTATCACACAAACTACACAAGGGCTAAAATTGACAACTTAAGGAAAGAAGAAGGGCCAAGGAGATATACCTGATTTCGGGATATTACGTCCTTAATGTCCATAGCTCTAAAGTTCATATCTGAATCCTCTAATGATTTGCATGGATAGAGTTTCCAAATTTATCCATTCATCATTACCAATCCAGCAAAATCTTCAACCCTAACTCTCAAAAGAGACTCAAATGACCAAAGTGCATGGCGTGGCTTGGAATGGGGACAAGAACCCAACTTTCTAACATAAAAATGGTCCAGGAGTGAAACTTAGACAACTAACTCTACTTGGAGTTCCCAAACTCCAATAAATCACAAGAAAATGGACTAAAAGTGACTAAAACCCCTTAAGATCCTAGATCTAAGCATAAAGCATGAAAAAGGTTGAAACTTTGACCCTTAGAACGATCCAAAGATGGTGAGAAGGATGATCTTCTTCGTGATCTAGCTTTTATGCACTTCAACACGTCGATCCCAATTCCAAATCTCACCCAAAATACCAAATCTCTCAAAACACACACACACACACAATAGGCAAGGGTTTGCTTTCAGGAGGAGTGGAGGTTGTAAAGAGAGAAAACCCTAATGTTAGCATCATATAAATAGGGATCAAAATACCTATGGTTTTGAGCTTATACTCAATCATCTCGCGGTCCGTACCTGACCGTCCCATTACTTATTAACCTGCCCCACGCTATGACACATTAATGTTAGTGACGTTGTCTACCAAAGACTCCAAACTTATATAAATTTATCAGTAAAAGATCATACCTGGAAACTGATGTTATAGTTTGTAGTCACTTCAAGAAAAACACGATTTTGCTAGGGAAGGAATCCATTGCGAAAACTTGAAATTTCGTTGCAAAGACGAATAGTGATGAAATTTCCATCGACCGATTTCCGTCCCAAAAAACCTCGTAGCGAGGGTTTGCTAGGGAAATAATCATTCCATCGCAAATGTGACAATGGAATGAAATCCGTTGTAGATGATATTCCGTTGTGTATTCCATAGTAGGATTTCGTTGTGAATTCCATAGTAGTTCTTCCATCACAAATTCCGCTGTAGTAGATCTGTAGTAAATTCCGTGGCAATGAATCCTTAGAAAAATCTGTGTTGATGAATCCCTAGCAAAATCCGTAGAAATGAACTCCTAGCAAAACCCGTGGTGATGAATCTCTAGCAAAATCTGTGGTGATGAATTCCTAGCTAAACTCGTTGTATGAATCCCTAGCAAAAATTTGTGGTAATGAATCCCTAGCTAAATCTGTTGTGATGCTAGCTACAGATGGATAATTAATTTAAAAATTAATTCCCAATTATTTTGTACGAATATATGAAAAAAATTAACAAAAAATCAATAAAATTTATACCATAAATAAAACAAAAATATTTATTACATGGAAATGAATACTAACGTAATTCAAAATAAAACATTGCCAAAAACAAATCAACACTCTATGATTTTCTACTTTTGTAGTCCTTAAAAAGCATTAATAACTGTCATTGTCAATTGTAGTTGTCATTTAATCTGCTCACATTTTGTGTTGTGTTGTCAATCTTTGGCCTATACTATTTCCTTCAGGTCTTCTTTTTGGTCATTTTGTTTCCTCACAAACTCCTTCAATTCTTCCAATTCATCATTTTTGTCCGGAAAGCGACTTGTTGCATCCTGTATAGAAGATTGTAATATACAAAATTTTTATCTCTGAAGAATAAGCATACACCCTATGTCACACCCCCAAACCAGAACGGCGGAAACATTTAAGGGCGAAGGACGTCAAGTGTAGTATCATAACAATTGAATAGTAAAGAAAGTACACACCACCATAACATATATTTGAAAAGTTTACATGATTGTATCTATTACATGTTTAAAAGTCAAATATAGTATGATGAATTCCAAAAGACGATATTAACGCCAAAGCGCTAATCCCAAAAAGTTGTCGCAAACCTGGCTTAGCGGTTTCCTGAGAATACAAGTTATTTAAAGGAAGAATATCAACAATTAAGTTGGTGAGTTCATATGTAGTGTTTTGAGAAAATGAATTCCATTCGAAAGTTCGAGTATGTTTTCCAGAAAATCCGATATTTTCTAATAAATGTATGAAATGAGTATGAAAGATCGTTGTATAAACTGTAGGTATTTTAACCAGGAAAATCCCTTATTTTCCTAAAAGTGAAATGCAATCTCAAATGACCAAGACCGTAACCTGTAAGCAACTATGACATGCTCAAAAGAATGATGTATAGTCTTATTATAAAACAAAACTATAAGAAGATTGTATTTGAATGTGAAAAGAACTGTAACTGTTACTCTTCCTGTGAAAACATAATACCATAATAATTGTCTATCCAGTGAGTTTTTATAACCGTACTATCATAATTTTCCTGTAGCGACGTTATTCAGGCATCGAAATGAGATGACACTTGTCACCCCGGGGACTGTAGCTAACAGTCAGGGCGCATGATCATTAGTCCCGTATAGATCTATACACACTTGTCACGTTCTCCGGACAGGAGATTCTAGTAATAAACAGGACTTCTAACGGTACCTTAATAGGTATATTGAACATGAACGACTCATGAATTCTCAATTAAGTCCCGTATTAAAATGAAAGCATTTGTTTATGAAATGATTATCCTTTTCAACAATATTAACAAGGGCATAATAGAGACTGATATGTTCATGTGAATACACAATGTTGTAGTTGAAATGCTTACTCTATAATATGCAAACTTATAAAAAAACATATTTCATTAATAAAGCATGTTGTTTTCCCAAGAGAGTAAAGTTGTGTTATGAGATATTTTGCATGATGATAACTTCATAAGATTGTTAAAACAACAGTATGAAAAGTATATCCAAGATTGACGTTTCACATGATTTTAGCCGTGTGTTTACTTGTATTCCCCCCACCCTTAAAAGCATTTAAAAAGGTATTTAAAAACGTAGTGATAGGGGTATGAACTCACTTGGTTGAAGTGGTAGCTTGAAGAAGTTGAGACAAAAATCGAGCAGAACCTCGACTGGAAAAAGCTGATTTCTCGAGATTCTCGGGAGCATCGGGACTGGCATTTCGTGCTAGGGATAATATCGGGGCTTCCAGGTAATCTTATAGGGACTCAAGAGGTGTTCGGTGGAGGAAATGGTGAGAAAACGACAAGCAAACCTGGAGCCCTAGCCACCCTTTTATAGTGCTGGGGGCACTCACGAACGCATGGTGTTCCCTATGGGAATGCATGGCCTTCCCCTGAGTCGTCATGGCTTATGTACTCTTGACTCGACATACATATTGGACTAGCTCTGTGCCCCGAACGCAGGCCGTTCCCTCAGACCTGCGTAACTTTCGCGTACGAGCTCCGTTTTCGATGTTCTTTATATGCATGCGAAGGTGAAAATGTACTCTACAACTCTCGTTTAGATTCTGTCGGCTAATTCTGAGTTTATTTTTAATAATATATTTTTAACAGGTCGGGACTGGAAAAGTCCGTTAAAAATCCATAACTTCTTAATCTGATGCCCGTTTTCATCAGTCTTTTTACCGTTGTATTACCATTGATGGGATCTTCGATTCTCGTTTCGTTCGTGTTGGCTAAAAGTCACTCGATCTCTATTTCGAGCTTTTAGGTGTCTACCGCTATGTCCGAAACTTCGAAAAATCATAACTTCCTCATATAAAGTCAGATTTGGGCGTTCTTTTTATGTATGTTTATGGTTTTGAGATATCTACGAATTTCATTTAGATACCTAAGGCCAAAAAGTAATTTATTGGAATTTTGTATTTTATGCTTAATAGTGTTTTACCGGTATTGTCGCGGATCTTCGATTGGTCATAACTTCTTCGTTATAACTCGGATTTTTGTGTTCTTTATATTTTTGGAAACATTGTTACGATATCTACCACTTAGTATACTCAAACTAAACTTTTTGAACATTTCATTTTTGACGCTATTTTTTTACTTCACAAAGAGATTACAATATTTGACTTTTAGTCAATACATTGACCTGAAATAACAGGTTGTTACATCATCCCCCTGTTAGAGGGAATTTTGCCCCGAAATTAATTACAAAGTAAATGTTTATGGACTAGGGAAAAGATGCGGGTACTTTTGTTGCATCTGATCTTCTTGCTCCCAAGTGAATGCAGGTCCCCGCTTAGCATTCCAGCGAACCTTCACTATTAGTATGCAACTCTGCTTAGTTCGTTTGATTTCCTTATCCATGATCTTGACGGGTCTTCCACAAAGTTAAGGTTTTCATTCAGTTCGATTTCCTCGAGTGGAATTACAAGAGTTTCGTCGGATAGACATTTCTTCATGTTAGATACATGAAACACAAGATGTACTTTGTTAAGTTCGATTGGAAGTTGCAGTCTATAAGCTACTAGACCAATCGTTGCAATAATTTCGAAGGGTGCAATGTAACTTGGGTTTAGTTTTTCACGCTTCCCGAAGCGTATCATGCCCTTCTAGGGTGAGACCTTCAGTAGAACGCGGTTACCAACCTGAAATTCCAAGGGTTTTCGTCTTTTGTCGGCATAGATCTTTTGTCGGCATAGATCTTTTGTCTATCTCTCGAGGCTTTCAGTCGCTCTCAAATTTGAACAATCATTTAATTCGTTTTCTTAATGATTTCCAGACCAGTGACAGTGCTATCAGGGACTAGACCTTTTGCCAATTGCGTGTCACCCACTTCCGCCCAACATAGAGGTGATATGCACTTGCGGCCGTAAAGGGCTTCGAATGGAGCAGTCTTAATGCTAGTGTGATAACTGTTGTTATAATAGAACTCAACCACAAGTAAGTGGATGTCCCATGATTTACCAAAGTCGATTACACATGCTCGTAACAAGTCTTGTAGGGTTTGGATCGTTCTCTCATTCAGCTCGTCAGTTTGTGGGTGATAGGCTGTACTCATATCTAGCTTAGTACCTAAGGTCTTCTGTAGCATTTGCCAAAATCTTGAAGTGAATCTATTGTCTATGTCCGAGATGAAAGATATCAGCACTCCTTGAAGTCGCAAGATCTCTCGGATGTATGTTCTTGTTAGTTTCTCGATCTTATCGGTCTCTTTGATTGGCAAGAAGTGGGCAGATTTGGTTAATCTGTCGACGATCACCCAAATGGTATTGTGACCACCTTGTGTCTTGGGTAGTTTGGTTATGAAATGCATGGAAATCTATTCCCACTTCCACTCAGGTATTTCGGGCTGATGGAGTAACCCTGAGGGCTTCTGATGTTCTACCTTGACCTTGGCACAAGTCAAGCACTTGCCCACATAGGTGGCAATTTCTGCTTTCATGTTTGGCCACCAATAGAGTTGTTTGAGATCCAGATACATCTTATCTGAAACTGGGTGCACGGATTATCGGGTCCTGTGTGCTTTGTTCAGAACTATCTCTCGGAACCCACGTAACTTCGATGTCCAGATTTGGTTCATGAGGTAACATACTCCGTCACTCTTAATCTCAACATTCTTGTCCATCCCTCTAAGTGCTTCACCTGTCAGGTTTTCGAGTTTCAAGGCTTCCAGTTGAGCTTCCTTGATTTGTGTTGACATGTGTGAATGGATCGTCATGGTTAATGACTTCACTCTTTGACCAGAGTACTTCTTACGACTAAGGCTATCTTCCACCACAATGGCTTTTCCTGGATGATAACGAATCTCACATTCGTAGTCGTTGAGTAGCTCAACCCAATGTCTTTGCCTCATGTTGAGCTCCTTCTGTAGCACCTGGTTCCTGGTATTTATTTCATTCAAGTACCTTGAATTTTGGCCTTAGACTCGACGAGTTGAGGTCCAACTCGTCGAGTCAGAGCGTCTTGGACGCAGGAGTATAATGACATACTTGACGAGTCGGCAGCCGGACTCGACGAGTAGGCATTGTCCAGACAAAACCCTTGTTTGAGGGTTTGCACCCTATTTAAACCACTTATTCAGCCCCCCTTTTGTCCTTAATTCTTCCAGAACTCCCAATAGCAAACCCTAGCCGTTTTTTAGAAGAACTAAGGCATTTTGGTGGATCTTTCTAGTTGTGACCATAAGGAGGAAGGTGAAAGACATGAGGAAACAAGTGGAGACCAGGGGAACCCAAGTTTGTGCATCATCCACAATTCATTGGAGGTATAAAGCTATTATCTTGCTCTTTCATTTCATAGATCCATTTTTGGGGAGATTTAGGGCTTTTATAAGCTATTTTTGGTGACCAACCATGATTGCAAGCATTGTTGGGGGTTGCGGCTTTAGAATTAGGTCATTAAGGGAGTTATAAGGAAGTTAGGGGCTGCTTTCGCACCCATGTAAGGTCCCATGCATCATGAGGGCTTATTTTATGTCATTTTGTGCTTAAAATCCCATGCATGCACGTAAAGTTTGTAACTTTGCGTGCTAGAACGATAGTAGGAGCTTAGATTTATCTTTTGGTCAAGAGTTGTACATTGGAAATGGAGAAATGAGACTTGGACATACTCGACTCGACGAGTGGTTCTTAGGACTCAGCGATTCCGAGGCGAGACCCCCCTTTTCTGTTAGGGTTTGAAGGAACCCAGTTGAGCACTAGAAGGGTTTTTAGAGGGTCCAAGGGAGTGACCCAACATATGGGACTTAGCTGCAGACCTGAAGTTCATAGGACTCGGCGAGTTGTTCTTGAGACTCGGCGAGTCCAAGGCAATCTTCAAGGAACTCGACGAGCTGTTCATACGACTCGGCGAGCCGGTTGAAGGACCATTCAGTGTTCGTATAGAAGGAGAACTCGTCGAGTCATTTCTAAACTCGAAGAGTAGGGACGTAGATTAGGGCAATGAAAGGATAGGGACTCGACGAGTTGGCGAGCCAACTCGGCGAGTCAGGACAATGGGAAGAGGACTTTGACTTTGACTTTAACCAGGGGTAAAATAGTCATTTTACCCAAAGATTAGTTAGCAGTTTTCGGCTAAGTGTTTCTATGGGAATTGTAGCTGGCGAGTTACTAGAGCAGCAGTCAGACAGTTGTCGAGCAGTTTTCCAGCAGTCAGCCTTACAAGGTCAGTTACCTTCCAATAGTGGTGGGTCTAAGGCCACAATGCCGACCCACCAGTAGGAGTCGTATGTTAGTCGATTGTCTTTGTGATATTCACCTAGAATTACCATTACTTTATTTTTTTATATGCTAGCATGATATGTGTTTATGTGGTAGTAGTAGGGGTGAAATAGTCCCCCGTAGTTGGGTGAAATAGACCGACGGGTATGTCAAGCACCCCATAATGGCTTGACCTGGGTTAGTCAGACACCCCATAATTGTATGAAAAATACATTATGTTATGCTATGTGTTTATGTGGTAGTAGTAGGGGTGAAATAGTCCCCGGTAGTCGGGTGAAATAGACCGACGGGTACGTCAAGCACCCTAGAATGGCTTGACCTGGGTACGTCAAACACCCCGGAATGGTTTCACTTGGGTAAGTCAGGCGACCCAGAATTGTCTGACAGTATATTGTATGGTATGTGGTACGATGGGGGAACTCACTAAGCTTCGTGATTACAGTTTTCAGTTTCGTTTCAGGTACCTCTTCAGCAAAGGGGAATGAGCCGGCGCGGTAGCTTCACATCATACACACACCTCCGATTCCGTAGTATGAGATTCCTTGGGATTGTACTCTGACATTATCACTATTTTATGATTTGGGTTTTTAGACATTATATATTGTTTAATGACACGTTATGATTTGACAATATTTTCCTACGAATGTTTAATTAAATTAATTAATTAAAATGAAATTTTTGGACGTGAAAGTTGGGTCGTTACAAGTTTTTATTAGAGCCCTGGTTTAAGGGATTCAGACACACCCTCAGGGGGTGTTTGGACTCAAATCGAGCGACTAAAAGATTTGTTTTACAAAAGAAAATGGTTTTCTAAAAGTTAAGAAAAAGACTTTTGAGAAAGAACTAGGTGTGTGATGTGCGTGACCGGCCGAGCTCAAGTAAGTATTCCGTAAAGTACCCATACAAGCTTATGTTATGTTATCAGTTTCAGTAGAACAACATGCTAGAGTAGAACTAAGGGTCTAGGAATGATTCCATATGTGCTTGCTTTATATGTTCAACTCGTGAGAATTGCATGCGAGTGTTGAGTAGACAGTGGTAGGATGGCCTGCTTAGGTTATGCCTGATAGTATGAGCTTAGAATCATATGCTAGTACCGATTTCTGTTATGTGCATAGACTTGCTTGAGATTGTTTCGTTTTCGTCTGAATGTTTCTTCCTTTGTGCTTTGTGAGATTCAAAGTAATGGGAGTTAGCTATTAGGTGGATACGTTAAGTCACTTGCAATCAGGGTTGAATAATCTCAGAGTGCTAGATTTGACTCTACTGCGTAGCTCTTGTTTGAGTCCTAACCGTTGTAGGGATGAGTCTCTTACTCGAAGGATTATCTGAGCCTCATTGCATGTGATTGTATCCATGTGGTAGCTAACTGGCATCACAAAGAGGCCTTCAGCAGCTGAGGATTGGCTTGGGTGGAGTCAGAGGTTCCCTAGGGCAAGCCTAGGATGAGAGTAGCAAAGAGCAGTAGCACTGAAAGGGACTTGGTGGAGTCAAGGCAGTACTTGAGGAAAGTACGAATAGATGTGGAAGGTAGTATGGGCCCGTACTACTGGCAGCATAGGATTCGTACTCAAATTGAGGAAGAATGAGATGAAACAAGGGAGCTTGTAGTCTAGGAGATCCCTCGAGTAATATGTAGTACGCTGATATCATGTTTTTCTTTCAGAATGGTGGTACTACGTTTGAGGCCAGTGGTGGGCAGTTCGGGAGAGGGGTCGGGTTTGGATTTAGGTACCGAGCCAGTAGACAAGAGGCTATGCGGGTTCATTGCGTCATAGATAACCAGAGGCATCCTTGATGCGACCTCGATGATCTTTGGGTCGATCAAGGAAGGGATTGTGGAGTTGATGGAGGAACGCCTCCGGGCGTTCAGGAGTGCCATGGCTACCACCCAGTCAGGATCACGCATACTGTCCTTTAAGGACTTCAGGGGCAGTGGTGCACCAGATTTCCATGGGGAAAAGGACGCCATTGCTTCCCGACGATGGATTGCAGACATTGAGTCTTCACAGTTGACCAGCTTTTGCACCGAGGGGTCGAAGGTGCGATTTGCGGCGGGATGTTTGAGGGACAGGGCCAGAGATTGGTGGGAGTCGTTGGTGACTCTCTAGGAGCCTCAGCTATTGAGGCTATGACATGGCCAGATTTCGTGACCCGCTGTGGAACTCCAGCGACTAGCACGGGAGTTCCTCGACATGAGGCAGACGACTGAGACAGTGGCGGAGATCACCACCATGTTTCTAGAGAGGGCTTTATTGGTGCCCCAGTATGCGGGAGACGAGGATATGAGGAGGACCCGCTACCTCGACATGTTGCAAGCCGATATTCGGGAGCATGTCAGCTTCTCAGCTTGTCCCACCCTGGATTCTATGATTGCCAAGGAAAGGGAGAGAGAGATCGATCTGGAGCACATTGGTAAGAGGAAGGCGGAGGAGGGACAGGTGACTGGGGCTTCGGGGAAGAAGCCCAAGGGGTTCGATGGCAGGCCGAAAGACCATTTGGGACCGATCCGCTGCAGGAAATGCGGCAGGTCACATGCGGGAGCATGCAAGATGGGATCGTCTGGCTGCTACAAGTGCGGCAAGACGGGACACTTCAGCAAGGATTGTACCGCCCCTGCACCCACTTTTCAGACATATGAGTTGCTGTGTTTCAACTGCAACCAGAGGGGCCACAAGAAGGCCAATTGCCCCTGATTTATTTATTTAATGCTTGTGATATTGATGTGTGTTTTGCGTATGTATGTTAGGGTCATTCCTTGTGAACGGTATCCCAGTACAGGTGTTGCTTGATTCAGGTGCTACTCGATCTTTGGTTTCTCTTGCACTTAGTAAGAGGTTTTCTGAGTCTTCAGGCATGCTGGATTGCCATTTAGAGGTAAAGATTTTCGATGATCGATCGTTGCGAGCATCAACAGTTTTCAGAGATTGTGTGTTGAGGTTGTTCAAGGAACGTTACCTGGTTCCCATTCCATTGCGTGGGAACAAGGTGATTATAAGTATGGATTGGTTGAGCCTTAATGGGGCGGTGATAGATTGCGCATAGAAGTTGGTGCGAGTCAGGACTCCATGTGGGGGAGAGTTGGTGATCCACGGCGAGAGGCCACGACGTGGGCCCACATTGTGTTCAACATTGAGGACGAGGCGATACCTTCAGCAGGGTTGTGTTGGGTATGTCGCCTATGTCGTGGACACCCGAGAGGCGGGTAAGGCGACAATGAAAGATGTTCCGGTGGTGCGAGACTACGCATATGTGTTCTCAAAGGAGCTTCCTGGGATACCTCCAGAGCGACAGGTGGAGTTCAGGATCGACTTGGTTCGTGGTGCAGCTCCGATTGCCAAAGCACCATATCGGTTGGCTCCTCTCGAGATGCAGGACTTGTCTACCCAGCTACAGGAGCTGCTAGACAAGGGTTTTATCATGCCGAGTAGTTCGCCTTGGGGAACCCCGATTCTGTTTGTCAAGAAGAAGGACGGGTCACATCGCATGTGCATAGACTACCGGGAGCTGAACAAGGTAGCGATGAAGAACCGTTACCCACTCCCGAGGATTGACGACCTCTTTTACCAGCTTCAGGGAGCATCTTGGTTTTCCAAGATCGATTTGTGCTTGGGTTACCATCAAATGAGGGTCGGAGAGGAGGATGTGCAGAAGACTGCGTTTTGGACTCGCTATGGCCATTATGAGTTCGTGGTGATGCCCTTCGGGCTCACCAATGCTCCTGCCGCGTTCATGGATCTCATGAACCGCGTATGTAGACTGACGATGGATCGGTCCATGGTAGTATTTATTGATGATATCTTGGTTTACTCCAAGATGTAGGAGCAACATGCGGAGCACCTGCGATAGGTTTTGGATACTCTGAGGAGGGAGAGCTTGTACGCCAAGTTCTCCAAGTGTGAGTTCTGGTTGCGCGATGTGCAATTTCTTGGGAACCTTGTCAATCAGAACGGGATTCTGGTCGACCTGGCCAAGGTGGAGGCCATGATGGGATGGGAGGTTCCGAAGTCTCCATCTGAGATTCAGAATTTCATGGGATTAGCCGGCTACTATCGGAGATTCATCCAGTATTTCTCCAAGATAGCCGTGCCTTTGACTCGGTTTACGAAGAAGGCCGTAGTTTTTCGTTGGGGACCTGAGTAGCAGGCCACAATTGAAACACTAAGACAGAGATTATGCGAGGCGCCGATCCTAGCCCTGCCTGAGGGTGTAGAGGATTTTATGGTAAACAGTGACGCATCTATTGCGAGTTTAGGTGCGGTTTTGATGCAGAGAGGGCACGTTATTGCAGACACGTCGAGGCAGCTAAAGCCTCACGAGGCAAATTATCCGACGCATGATTTGGAGCTGGGGGATATTGTTTTTTCCTTCAAGATTTGGCGTCATTACCTCTATGGGGTTTGTTGTACCATTTACACGGACCACAAGAGCTGAGGCATCTCATGGATTGGCCGAATATAAATATGAGGCAACGTCGGTGGTTGGACGTGGTAAAGGATTATGATTGTGAGATCCTTTACCACCCAGGGAAGGCCAACGTGGTGGCCGATGCGCTTAGCCGCAAGGCATCGCCGATCAGAGATATCTGCAAGCGGATGACAGTAGCGACCTCATTATTGGAGCATATCCGAGAGGCACAGCAGGAGGCTACGAAGGAGGAACATCGGAAGAGTGAACATATAGTGGGTAATGTTTCCTCCTTCGACTATGACAACAGGGGATTATTGACACTACACCGCAGGGTGTGGGTTCCATACCACGGAGTTGTGCGCCAGGTTCTGACGAAGGAGGCACACAAATCCCGATTCATGAGAGCAGAGGACACACAGAAAGATGCAGGAGAGCATATCGGCTGAGAAGCTGGCCGATATCTATATTCGAGAGGTGGTGGCTCGACACGGGGTGCCAGTCTCCATGATTTCTGACAAGGATGTTCGGTTCACTTCCAGGTTTTGGAAGAAATTCCACGACGAGTTGTGTACTCATCCGCATTTCAGCACCGGCTTTCACTCGCAGACGGATGGCTAGAGCGAGCGGACCATTCAGACTCTCGAAGATATGTTGCGGGCGTGTGTGTTAGATTTTGGTGGTAGTTGGGATACCTACATTCTGTTGGCTGAGTTCTCCTACAACAACAGCTACCACACAAGTATCGATCATCCTCCCTTTGAGATGCTATACGGGAGGAAGTGCAACACCACGATATGCTGGAGCGAGCTTGGCAAGAGGGTCATGGGGAGCACCGAAGTAGTGCTCAAGACGACATAAAGGATTCAGCAAGTCAGGAGCAGACTTCTGACTACACAAAGTCGGAAGAAAAGCTATGCCGACAAGCGTCGTTCAGACCTGGAGTTCCAGGTCGGGGATATGGTTCTCCTGAAAGTGTCGCATTGGAAAGGCATCATCCGATTCAGGAAGCGGGGCAAGTTAGGCCCCAGGTATATTGGACCTTTTAAGGTCATAGCCCGGGTGGGCAAGGTGGCATATCGGCTGGACCTGTCAGTCGAACTCAATCAGATTCATAGCACCTTCCACGTCTCCCAGCTACGGAAATGCCTGGTGGACGACTCGGCAGTGGTGCCCCTAGAGGATATTTAGGTTGATGATATCCTGAACTATATCGAGCGGCTTGTGGCGATCCTTGACTGGAGCATTATCCATAACTCTTTTAGGATCGAACAACAGACTTCAAGGACGAAGTCTAAAATAAGCGGGGGAGATTTGTAGCACCTGGTTCCTGGTATGTATTTCATTGAAGTACTTTTCATTTTGGCCTTGGACTCGTTGAGTTGAGGTCCAACTCGACGAGTTGGAGCGTCTTGGACGTAGGAGTTTAATGACCTACTCGACGAGTTGGCGGACGGACTCGGCGAGTAGGCATTGTCCGAACAAAGCCCTAGTTTGAGGGTTTGCACCCTATTTAAACCACTTATCCAGCCTCCCTTTCGTCCCTAATGATTCCAAAACTCCCCATAGCAAACCCTAGCCATTTTTGATAAGAACTAAGGCATTTTGGTGGATCTTGCTAGTTGTGACCATAATGAGGAAGGTGAAAGACTTTAGGAAACAAGTGGAGACCAGGGGAACCCAAGTTTGTGCATCATCCACAGTTCATTGGAGGTATAAAGTTGTTATCTTGCTCTTTCATTTGATAGATTCCATTTTGGGGAGATTTAGGGCTTTTATAAGCCATTTTTGGTCACCAACCGTGATTGCAAGCATGGTTGGGGGTTGAGGCTTAAGAATTAGGTCATTAAGGGAGTTATATGGCAGTTAGGGGCAGCTTTTGCACCAATGTAAGGTCCCATGCACCATGAGTGCTTATTTTATGTCCTTTTGAGCTCAAAGTCCCATGCATGCACGTAAAGTTTGTAACTTTACGTGCTAGAATGATTGTAGGAGCTTAGATCTATCTTTTGGTCAAGAGTTGTACACTGGAAATCAAGAAATGAGACTTGGATGTACTCGACTCGACGAGTCGGTCTTAGGACTCGGCAAGTCCGAGGCGAGACTCCCCTTTTCTGTTAGGGTTTGAAGGAACCCAGTTGAGCGCTAAAATGGTTTTTAGAGGGTCCAAGGGAGTGAGCCAATGTATGGGACTTAGCTGCAGACCTGGAGTTTATAGGACTCAGCGAGCTGTTCTTGAGACTCGGTGAGTCCAAGGCAATCTTCAAGGAGCTCGACGGCTTGTTCATAAGACTCAGCGAGTGGGTTGAAGGAGCATTCAGTGTTCGTATAGAAGGAGAACTCATCGAGTCATTGCTAAACTCGACGAGTAGCGACGTGGATAAGGGCAATGAAAGGATAGGGACTCGACGAGTTGGCGACCCAACTCGGCGAGTCAGGACAATGGGAAGTGGACTTTGACTTTGACTTTGACCCCAAAGATTAGTTAGCAATGTTTGAATAAGTGTTTCTATGGGAACTGTAGCCGGGGAGTTACCGATTCAGCAGTCAGACAGTTGTCAAGCTGTTTTCCAGTAGTCAACCTTACGAGGTGAGTTGCCTTCCAGTAGCGGTGGGTCAAAGGCAACAATGCCGGCCCACCAGTAGGAGTCGTATGTAAGGTAATTTTCTTTATGATATTCACCTAGGATTACCATTACCTGATTTGCTTATATGCTAGCACGGTATGTGTTTATGTGGTAGTAGTAGGGGGTGAAATAGTCCCCGGTAGTCGGGTGAAATAGACCGACGGGAACGTTAAGCACCCCAAAATGGCTTGAACTGGGTAAGTCAGACACCCCACAATTGTTTGACAGTACATTATGTTTTTGTATGTGTTTATGTGGTAGTAGTAAAGGTGAAATAGTCCCCGGTAGTCGGGTGAAATAGACCGACGGGTACGTCAAGAACCCTAGAATGGCTTGACCTGGGTACGTCAAACACCCCAGAATGGTTTGACCTGGGTAAGTCAGGCACCCTAGAATTGTCTGATAGTATATTATATGGTATGTGGTACGATGGGGGAACTCACTAAGCTTCGTGCTTATAGTTTTCAGTTTCGTTTCAGGTACCTCTTCAGCGAAGGGGAAGGAGCCTGCGCGGTAGCTGCACATCATACACACACCTCTGATTCTGCACTATGAGATTCCTTAGGATTGTACTCTGACATTATCACTATTTTACGATTTGGGTTTTTAGACATTATATATTGTTTGATGAGACGTTATGATTCGACAATATTTCCCTACAAATGTTTAATTAAATTAATTAATTAAAATGAAATTTTTGGACGTGAAAATTGGGTCGTTACACCTTCTGATCGAATATGTGTTGAAGACTCTTGTGGTCCATGAATATGGTGCACTTCGTACCGTATGGTTAGTGCCTCCAGATTTTTAGGGCGAACACCACTGTTGTGAGGCGTACGCAATAACCTTTCCTCGCTGCATTAGTACACAACCCAACCTTTGTTTGGATGCATTGCAGTATACTACAAAGTCTTCTGTCCCCTCTGGAAGAGAAAATTGTTGCACTGCACAAGGTTTGCTTCAAGGTTTGGAATATAGTATCTTGTTTTTCCCCCAGTTGTAGGTTACACCCTTCTGAGTCAGGGAGGTAAGAGGTTTTGCAATCCTGGAGAAGTTTTGTATGAACCTACGGTAATAGCCAACAAGGCCTAGAAATTGGCGAATTTCGGTTGGCGTTGTTGGAGCAGACAAATTCCGGATAGCTTTGATCTTGGAAGGGTCCACGTGGATTCCGTCTTCACTAACCACGTGACCTAGGAAGTCCACCTTCCTAATCCAAAACTCACATTTTGAGAATTTCACGTAAAGCTTCTAAGTTCTTAGTGTCTCTAAGACTTGTCTCAGGTGCTAACCATGTTCTTCTTTACTTTTTGAATAGATGAGTATGTCATCTATGAATACTATCACAAATTTGTCCAGGAACAAACGACATACTCAATTCATTGAGTCCATGACATGGCGGGTGCATTGGTCAGTCCGAACAACATCACTAATAATTCTTAGTGGCCGTATCTGGTTCGGAAATTCGTCTTATGAACATCGCTCTCTAGGACTCTCAGCTGGTGATATCCCGATCTCAGATCGATCTTGGAAAAGTAGTTTTCTCCTTGGAGTTGATCGAACAAATCATCTATTCGTGGTAGGGGTACCGTTTCTTAACGGTAAGTTTGTTGAGTTCTCGGTAGTCGATGCACATTCTGAACGATCCGTCTTTCTTTTTGAAGAAAAACACTGGTGCTCCCCAAGGTGAGAAGCTTGGTCGGATGAATCCTTTGCTAAGTAGTTCATTTAATTGACTGGATAGTTCTTGGATCTCTGCTGGGGCTAAACGATACAAGACCTTGGCCACAGGGGTGGCTTGTTGGATTAGTGTCTAAGTCCATAACTAAATTGGTATATACTTGACCCGACCCGGCATGGTCCATTTGGGTTGCATGGCATCATGCATTTGGATAGACTAAAATGAGAGAAATAACACTTAAGGTTTATTAATACATTATAAGTTCTAATATATTAATAAGATTATTTAATTAGTATTGATCAAGAATTAATCTAGAATTAATTAAGTGATCAAAAGAAGACTAATTAAATATATGGGTTGATTGTGTAAATCATCCATACTTATATAGTGGGCTATTGCTCCATGGATTATCAAGTTGGGCTAAAACCCATAGGATGCTCCATGGTGTATTTGAACCTATGGATCCAAGGAAATGGAGAGCCATGACAATTAGGGTTTACCCTAATTGTGTCACACTATATATACATATCAATCTTCTCAAAATCGGCCACTAAGTCTATGTGTGGAGGGAAAGCCGATTTCATGAAGTGATGATTTCTCTCTAAGTTATTCCAAGTTCATATGATGTTGCGTGAACCATTTGAGGTGTCACATTTGGGGCACTAGGCTCTTGAGCTCCATGGAATTAAGCACCAAACAACATGTATGTAATTCTACTACAATTTATATTATGTGTACTTTATATTATGCTAGTTGAACAATACCTTGGAAAATTTATATTTGCATGTATAATAGAGAAAACGTAGATCCAAGGTATTTAGGGTTGCATGTACACCATAAAAGTGTTAGATTGCTCAAAACCCAATAGTGGTATCAGATCCTAGGCTTGTTTTCACTTATACTTGATGCAAATTGGCTGAAAATCGAATTTTGGTGCTGTCTGCATAGTAGACTCGCCGAGACCATGAAGGGACTCGACGAGTCCAAGTGTAAACTCATCCAACTCGCCGAGTTGGTTCGTGCACTCGACGATTTGGAACCCCAAACAGCATATTTTTGAGTTTTGGTGTTGGAATTGGTCTAGAATCATTACCTTTGATTGTTTTGGACTTATAAAACCTATTTTTAAGTAGTAAGGATTATGCTAAACCAATTTCAATGCTATAATCTAAGTTTCAAGTTTTATATGTGTTTATGTAATTCTTGAAAAATGTTGATTATGAATGTTCATGCTTATGAGTTTTGGTAGATCATAGGAATTACGTGCAAATTGTTCGTTAGTATAATTCTTTATGTCAATGAAATTGTATGGAGTCCATAACTTGTCGTCAAATTATGGATTACCAAGAGTTTTATGTTTCCTTGATTTATGTGTTAGTTTAGATTAATGGAAAAAAATTGTGTTTTAGTTGTTTTTAATCAAAATTAATCTAGAGTTAGTTCATAAAATATGTTTTTGTAACTTATATTCAATTTATAAGAAAAGTCATATTTATGAATCTTAAAACTCATAAAAGTGCCATAGGTTACATAAAAAAATGAAGAGTCTTTTTCATTAAATGATTTTATGACTCCATAATTTGTCCTTAAGTTATGGATGTTTAAAAGTCACTTCTTTAAATGTGTTATTAAAGAATAAGAGGTTACATAAAAATGAAGAGTCTTCATTTTAATGAACCATTAAACTCATAAGTTATGAAATGAAAGGTTTTGAATAGTTTCAAAACTTGCCCTCAAGTTTTGGAATTTGTAAAGTCTCACACACATTAATGCTTTAATTCCAAACTCTACAATTTTAAAAGTTAAAATTCAAACTTTATGGACTTCATTAAATTAATTGAAGTGTTTAATTAAAAGAGTTAATAAATCCATACAGACATGGTTTAAGTTTAATTAAATTAAGAGTATAGTTTAATTATAGATTAAACCACCAAGTATTTTAAATGTTTAAAATACAACCTTATACTATTATTATAATTTTAATTATATAGATATGTATAAGATGAAGTCATTCTTACCATTAGTAGGCCTCATTCACGAAGCCGGTCTATAAGGGGGGGGGGTATAAGGTTACTGCCTATAAAATGGCAGTTTAATGGGTGTCCACTCTCACCCACCGCTTCCTTGACTGGTGGAGGGTCGTTAGCCAAACAGGTAGGAAAGGACTATAATTCTCCCTTCATTAAAAGTATAATGATAAATACTAAATAACTAAACACTTATAAACTCCCAATCTTAGTTACTTAGGAAAATGTGAAATGGTGCTAACCCATGAAATTACACTTTGCACCTTTGTTAAGTCGTTAGTGGAGCGTGTGTGGTTAACCGACACACTAACATGGGACTGACAATGTGCGAAAAAGGGTGACTTAAGTTTTATCATAGATGGGTAGAGCGTGTGTGGTTAACCGGCACATCGATTAGGTGATAAAATTAAGGGTACCAAGTCAATTTGCAAGGTTATTCACACCTTGTTTTTGATCCTCGACATCCCAGTCACAAACTTGAGAGGGCACAATCGAGATTCAAACATGCCATTGAAAGTCCAATGTATCTCAAAAGATATAGGAGTTTCAAATCCAACTAAAACTTAATTATATTTCATTTTTCATGGTGGAAATTGGTAAATCGTCATTTACCTACCTTTAACTATTTTATAATTTGGATTACGGCATCCCTCTTCCAGTTATAAATAGGTTATTGGGTCTTAGTCTTAATATTTCATATTGGGTGTTATATTAAGGACTTTAAATCAACCAACTTGAATTTCTCCCTTATAGATGTCTCCTTTAGACAACTATGGTCTTCCTGAATATTTAGGAACAAGCTTCCTAATGAAGATGATATCCCAAATGGCAACCACGGTGAAAGATCAATCCCTTTGTTGCACATTAGTGGGACTGGAAATCATACTTCACCTCCTACAATAAATCTCCCTATCCCACAAGTTTCAAGACTTGATAAGTTCTAAGTCACTCAATCCCTATTGGCAAGAAAATTATATATGTGCTTACATCTTAGAGGTTAAGTCACATATTGACAAGCCGGGAGAGTCGGGTGTCGAAGTCTCGAGGTAGCTGGCTGTTGACTTGGTTCTTCAGTCACTCCCTGATGACAGATCACGACATGACCCTTAATGATCTTACCTATTTTCTTGATGATGCTGAATCAACAATGATTTGGAGCAATGGTAAAGCAAATTAGATTGGAAGATCTACTTCCTAAACTTTCATGGACATTAACAATGATAACACTAGAAGTCCAGAAAAACTTTCTCTTTCCAATGGAAAGGGATCGACCATGGTCAAGTCGTTTGACCCAATGGTGAAGAGAAAGGCTAAGTCTGTGATAGTCTCGTGTACCATTTCCAAAGAGTCTATATGTTTCTTTTGCCAAAGGAAGGGGCATTAGTTGCGAAGCTGCCGAATTTACCTAAAAGTCCGTAAGGATAGTAAAGTCAAATATTTGATTCTACTTTAGGTAAAGTCCATTACCTAACTCTATTAAGATCCTGTTTGGAGATTCTTAATACATAATGCAATGTAATTGCATTTTGATGTTTTGAAAGAATCAAAGGAAGCTTAAAGAAAGAATGTGCTGATTCTGATCGCTTGGTTCGATGACCAGAATTTTGAGCCGCTGCATAAGAGTTATATACTTGACCCGACCCGACATGATCCATAACCCATAAGGCCCAACCCCTAAGTTAACCATAAGTAATAAGTCACAAGACATAAGCCAAGAACCCTTGTTCCTAAGACATAAGTCTTATGCCCTAATCCATACATCGGATAACCAATAAGCTATAAGACTTGAGCCTTAAGCCATAAGCCATGATCCTTATACCCTAAGTCATACATCACATAATCCATAAGCGATAAGCCTTGCGCCTTGATCCATGTGCCATAGGTTGTAAGACCTAATTTCTAACTCATAAGTCATACATCATATCCATAATACTTAAGCAACATGCCTTAAGACATGAGATATAAGACCTAATCCCTAAGAGTTGTAAAAGGTGCATTTATAGGTATGAGGTTAGGGGACATAGTGGGTTTGTGCAGGTGATGTAGGTTATATGCGGTGGGTGTGGGTCGTGTAAGTTAAACAATAAGGTATAAGAAAAAAATGCAAAAGCATTAAGTCAGAAACCCTAAGATATATGATCTAAACCCTAAGCCATATGGACCAAGCCCTAAGAAATTAACCATAATATTTAAGCCATACATCATGAGCCATAAACCATAAACCACAAAACCCTAGTGATAGTACATGATAAGCCTTAATCCACAAGCCCCAAGTCTTGAGCCAAATTCTTTAAGCCATAAAATCTAAGATATAAACTAAAAGCTTTAAGTCATACATCATAAGCATTAATCTATAAATCACAAGTCGTAAGCCATATGTCTTAAGCCACAAGAGAAAATCCACAATCCATACGCCTAAACCCTAAGTCATAAGCCATGAGACTTAAACCATAAGTGATAAACCCTAAGCCTTAAACAATATGCAGTAAACCATAATTCACAAGTTATATGCGTTCATCCTAACAAATAATATATAAGCCATAAAGCCTTAAACCATAAATCGTAAGCCATAAACCCTATGTCATAAGTATGTATGTGTATGTATATGGGTTTAGGCCTTATGTTTTAAGGATTATGTTTTATGCCATAATCCATATGGCACAAGGTATAAGCCACAATCCCTTAGCATTAAACATTTTACCTCTTAAGCCATAAACCATAAGCCTTAAGTTATAAACCTTAAGCCATTAGTCATATACTATAATCCATAAGCTATAATCTATAAGACACAATCCATAATCCAATAACCATGAATCCTAATCCATATAATCTTCGACATAGGCCCTAGGCCCATGCCAAAGCCTTAAGCCCTAAGCCATACGCCTTAAGCCTAATTGACAATTTCTTCTAATATACTACCTATTGGAAAGTTAATTAAAAACTAATGCAACTAAAAATTATCTTATAAAAAATTCATTAAAATATATGTAACATTGTAAAAAAATATCATATATGAAGATTTAAATTAACAAAGAGATACTCCACAATTTTGAAAAAAAAAAAGAAATAGACGAAAAAGGGCGCCAAATTTGCCACCATGTTAACCCGTTTTTCAATTTTGCCCGCCTCTCGAAACCCTATTTTGTTTCCGAAAATCCTCATTATTGACCTCAACTTTTAATATACTCCACATTTTATACTTGTTGATAACCGCAATGGCACGTGAGACCACCGGATATCAGAGCACAACCCGCCTTTATCAATACATTTCCTTCCTCTTCGGCAATCCCATTTCCTCTCCGACGATCTCTTCAACCTCGACGCCACATTCCGATGCTAGACTCATCCCCAAGGCCGCCGATGCCCCCGTTAAGGAAGTTCCTTCCTCTGGTTCTAAAAAATGGTCAAGGAGGCATTGCACTAGTACATCATCGACTCTGCCACCGTCAAATTCAAGTATGAAGCTGATCACACTTTGAAAGCTTTTGTACTAGTGATTGCTGAGAAGAGTCACGGTAAAGTGTTAGGAAATTTTTTTGAGTTGGATTATTTTCCACTTTGGGGATCTCATTCGGTTTTCAACTTTGATGTTTATGATCAGGATGGAGGCTCTCAGGTATTTCTTGACCCCATCTCACTTCATTACAACATTCATTTATTAGAAATCTAATTTGATGCAGATCTTTGCAATTCTAATGCTTTGGTTATCTTCTCCATTTGATCTCACCCCTTTTATGTTGCCCTAATTTGGTCTGACCTAAATTTACTACACATGACTTTTGCACTTAATTCATTCAAGGAGTTATAATCACTTTATTTTGGTTAACCAAACTGGTAAATGCACATGTAACTAAGGTATTGACTTTATTTTTTGTTATTTTTTTCTGAATAACGGACGAACTTTGCCTCGTTTATAGATGATGTCCAATGTTTTGATTTCGGGGTTCAAAGCAAAAAGATTAACAATAAATGTAAGGGTGATTTCTTCAATCTTCATGCATATTATCATGATGGTATTTATACAAAAAGAACTAGCCTTTTGTTTGTGAGCTTTTTACTCATTCCTTCATCCATCTGTATAAAAAATGTCAACTTCGAAATTGATTTATTATTATGATTATTATTGTCATAGTAATTGTAAGAAAAGAAGTAAAAAACTATAGAAACACAAGAACTATTTTGCTTCATTGAAATGCATAACCTTTCCATTATGGTGTTCTACTTGATTAACCTCTTAAGGCTTCCTAAAAACTACATCAAGATAAGTTGTTGCAAGTAAATTGGTTCCAAATACAAGAGTAGAAGCACAATAACCTGTATAATTTTGTTCTCTTTAATTCTTTCTTATACATTTTAATGCATCTTTAGTTGTATTAACATGTCTAAGAAATATTTCTCTACTATCCAAGTAAGTTCTAACTTTTACTCATTTAAGTGGAGGTTATCATCTTATATGGGATTATATTATGGAGTCTCAAGTGAAGGACTGACCGTTATCTAGCTAAAAATAGAAAAAAAAGAGTGCAAACGGATATGGAACTTAAAGTTTTCATTTTAATCACAAAAGAGAAGACTTGATCATCCATAACATTTGTACCATTATGAGTGTTATTGATTCTATTAGTTCCTTATGAGGATTGTGTGGTACATGTATAATGTGGAAATACTAGTTTTTTGAAGTTTTTATGTTCATGGATACTGATATAGTTTTTAACAAAATTTGACATGTATTCGTCTTTCCTTTACAAAACACTTTGTACAAACTTCAATATGGGGAAGACAAATACATGGTTCACTAATAGCATCATACTTTCAATTTTAACCCATAATGCTATTCAAGTTTCATTTATAACATATAATAGCATCCTAATTTCGTTTTTAACAAATAATAGCATCCTATTTTTGTTTTTAACTTATAATGGCTTCTTACTTTCAAATTTAACCCATAATAGCATCCGGCTATCATTTATAACATATAATAGCATCACACTTTCGTTTTTAATTCAATCTATGCAAATAAATTCCCTAATATGGCATCATAATGTAGCTATGAATTTGAACTCCTTAGCAAATTTGCTATGAGATTTAGTTTCATAATGAAATTCTTAACAACATAGCTGTGCTTTTTTCCCTAGCAAACAAGCAACACAAATAAAATTCCAAAGCACAATTTTATAGGTAGATAGCTATCAATTCTACTTCTATCACAATGCAACTATGAAATTTTATTATGTTGAAAAATTCCCTTGCAGATGAACCATGATATTTAATTCCATAGAAGTAATACAACGGAAAGTATTCCAACCGGATGTCCACATCCGCATAGTCTCACGTTACTGCTTGAAGATGACGACATGGATTTGCCTTAATCTATAGTTTTCCATAATATGACACTATTATGCAAACTACTTTAAAAAAATTAATTCCTACCAAATGTTTAACAAAAGTTGCAACATATATTTGCTCAATACTAAAAATTCCCCGAGTTTTATTGTTGTTGCAAATTTCCATAACTAAATATCTATGAATTTGAACTACTCTTTATCAATGTTGTTATGGAATATAATTTTGTAACAAATGTTGTCACAAATTAGATAGGCTTTTTGTTCCATAGCAAAACAAGCAAAGGAAATCAAATCTCACAGCTGAATTCCCTAGAAAATACCTACGAATGGTACTTCCATAGCAAAGCAACTATGGAATTGGTTTCCGTTGAAAAAGTCCATTGCATAGTAACCACAATAATTATTACCATAGCAGCAGTACAATGGAAAGTGATTTCGTAACAAATTTTGTTGGAAAATTGCTAAGAATTTTTTTTCCATAGAAATATCGGTAGCATAATATCAAGGGATATGGAGTCAGTAGCATTTTCTCTAGCAAGTCCCATGCTCGCTAGCGGTAATAAAATCCTTAAATAATGTGGTCACAACCTTGCTATGGAACGACACTCCATAGTACGATCCATTGCAGATTAACAACAAAAATACATTCAATAGCAACCTTCCATAGCAAAATCGCGTTTTTCTTGTAGTGGGTGTTAAATTATGGTTAACTAATCGTTAACTTTTATTTGATTTTTGAAAAAACAAATGTATTGCAAAAAAAAAGGAAATTGCATGAAAAAAATTAAATCTAATGCAAAAACTAATAATTACGAAAATTTAAATATGTTTAAATAGTAATATACCATGTAATTGGACGCATGCATTTCCCTTTTACCCCATACAATTTATGCAAATCGCCTACGATATGACTTGGCCCAAGTCTGGGTGTAACCCTCTATGCTTATAGATTAACCAACTGCCAACCTCTCTAGGAACCATCATAAGAACACTCAACAATCCCCTAGGTGTGACCAATATTCTGATGGGTTTCGAGCAATATATCAATCCTATGGTGTACATGCAAACCCTAATAGCTTTTGGATCTTGTTTGTCTAATGAACATGAAATTGAATATCCAAAGCTATAAACCCTATATCTAACATATTATAATTTGAATTAGGGTTTATAGAATACCTTTGATTGTTATGTAGCAATAACAATCTATTCCTTGGCTTTCAGAAAGCTTAGTGTCTCAAGTGTTGCACCTCTAATGGAGTCACAAACACCACTAAGAAACAAGATGAAGAAGAGAAGAGAGGGGAGGCACCAAAAATGGCTAGAAACCCTAATCCAAGTGTTAGCCCCGTTTTTGGTGCCCAAGGGTTCCTTATATACTTAGGCTATTAGGGTTATCCAACAAGGAAACCCTAATTTGACTGCTTAAGCCCTAAGCAGCCCATGGACCCCTTCTAGAACATGCCTTGGACGATTTTTAATGGGCTTCCCCATAGAATTCGTCCAACCTATTATTCCAAGGTGATCCATAGCCCAATTGCAATTATCCGATAATTACAATTCCAATCCCCTAAGATTAATTAATCGCTTTTAGCCACAAAATTAATTCTTTATTAATTCTTGACTAATATTAATTAAACAATATGATTTCTCCTTTAATATATTATTCTCATAATATATTAATAAATCATAATTAAACCTTTCTCTCCTTAATTCATCCTACAAATTGCTTTGGTGAAGGCAACCCAAAAGGACCACGCTCATAATTGGGTCAAGTACACACCAAAATAGTTATGGACTTAGAAACTAATCCAACAGTCTCCCACTTGGATAAGTCTAATAACTATTTTGCATAACTTCAGAACCTGATCAACAATCATAGCTTTCAAAAACCACTGACAACTCTGATCTTATCAGATACCCATGTCCTTTAGATAAGGGATTATATATTCCTCCATTCTCAAGATATCGTATAGACACCAGACATGGATTTAAATCATTCTCTCTGTCTATGTATTGTTTCCCGACATCTGATTTATAATGACTGACAATAGACTAGAATTGAACACATCAACTTAGTCCCGGCTTGGCCAAGCGCTTAGGGTGTCATCACGAAATCATTGAGGGACCCACATATATCGCTTTTATCCCACTTTGGGTAAAGGGAATGGATAAACTTTGACTCAAATGCTCGCTTGCACCTACTAATCGAATCACAAACAACAATAAGTTCTATAACACCAAGTTACTGGTGCATTTACTTATCATCAATGTGCAACCGACCAACAAATAACAACTCACACGTCTTGGTTTCAAGAATGTACAATGTTATCGTCTCACTAATCACTCGTGATAAATCCATGAAGTGATTCAAGTGAGCGTGGGTTTAATCCAATACTTTAATCTTATCAAAGAACTCATGAACTCTACAGCAAACTTGTGCTATGTCTAAACACTTTAGACAATCTACAGACAGATCCATGACAGTCTTCCTTCATACATACTTACAACATATGACCGATTGTGGAGGTTCGAATAACCCAGTTATTCTGGAAGTCAAAACATGCAAAATGAAACCCAACGATAATAAGTACTAGTTTTAAATCCACTATTTCTTCGGATTTCGGAGAGTTTGTCTTATTTCAGACTTGTTCCAAAATTCATCTGTGTGATCCGGAAGACGAAAATTAGTCTATAATAATATAAGGACGTGTTAGTGTCAATGTAACTATTTAATATTCCTTTGGGACTTTACTAACACTAAAATGGGTATAGTACATAAATGGTCCTTTTTGGGGTCGTTTACCGGTGTGTATTAAAAGTACTAGTTTTAAATCCAACTAATCTATACTAACTAATATATCATAGGCAGTGTACCTAATCGATTAATAGAATAGTTCAGGTAAGTCGGGTATCGAACACGGAGAACGGAATTAACATATAAAATTTCCTACTAAACTTATCTAAATAAATTAAGCGAATAGAAGGGTTTTTTTAGTTTTGCAAGTCTTCAAACATAAAAACAATTAGCAAGGAAATACTTTAGACTAAAGTAGAAACAAGAAAAAAATTTATAATTCAAGATATTAAAGGGACTTTCGTTTAGATGCGATTAACTTGTTCCTATGGTTAATTCCATGGAAAGTGCAATGGATTATAGTGTGATTATTTACGGATTGCTAGATTGATTAGAATTATGATCAAAAGACTAATCCTTTAGCTTAACAAGTTCATTCATTAAGTGATCAAGTGGACAAATAAACAAGCATGCTAGTGTGAAGTTCGAATTAACGAAGGCTTGTATTTATAATTGATATAAATGGTTTATAAACATTAATAGAATATATGATTGTTCTTATACATTAACTCTCATATCAATTTACCAACTTTTCTGTTTAACCCTAAGTTTTTAGTCAAAACACTAGTCCTATAACCTTGCCAAATAATAAAGATAGTTCATCAAATCTCAATTAAACTCAACAATATATACAAAAGAAGTTTCCATTAACATAAAGGGTTCTTTTAACAAGCAACCATAATAAAGAAGCAATTAGCTATAATTCAAATCCACTTAATCAACACATAGTATGCAAGATCATATATTCTAAACGAATGTTAGGGTGTTTAGCCCATAACTATGGGAAAAAATAAGTAAAAACAAAAATCACTTTGATAAATATGATCAAATCAAAGCAATAGAGTAATTATAAGTAAGGTTGCCTTTAGATCTCTTCAATATCAAGCTTCAAATGATTTATGCACTCCAAAACCTCCAAGGGATGTTTCTAGCCTCCAAAAGTCATCAAAAACTTCCAGCATAAGTTAGGATTGAAAGCTAAAATGATAAATATATATTTGCCAAAAACTATCTCCCACGCCATAGAAAATAGGCTCCACAGCATGGTGATCAATAAAAATGCGTGTCCACATGGCATATTCAGATTTTGAAAAACCAACTTTCCACGACATGGCTAGGGATCTCCATGTCATTGGCTTCAAGATTTGTTGATATCTTTTTACTCCAATTGACTTGCTCCAAAATTCTAGCTTCTAGCTCCACTATTGTTTCATTTGTTGGATTAGTGTCTAAGGCTGTAACTATATTTGGTAATTACTTGACCCGGTTGTGCATGGTCCTTTTGGGTTGCCTTCACCATAGCAACTTAACAGGATGATTTGTTAAGAGAGAAGAGATATTATTGTTTATATATTATGAGAATAATATATTAAAGGAATAATATTGTTGTTTGATTAATATAAGCCATATATTGATTAAGAATTAATTTGGTGACTTAAATAGGTTAACTGAATAAAGGGGCATAAACTGTCAAATGTGTGATAGATGTGTTTTGGGTTGTGTATCCTTATAGATAATGGGGTGGAAGAAATTTAGGGTTTGGGAACCTTAAATTCGTCCAAGCCTAGTATCTAGGAGGATCTTGGATTACTTAGGGCCTAAGTTATTCAATTAGTGTTAAAGGTGAAACCCTAGTAACTTATAGTAAAAATAGGACCCTAGTTTCTCACCCTCCTCCCTCTCTCTCAAGATCATCTTCTTGCTAGTTGGTGTTTGTAAGCCATTAGAGGAGTGACAATTGTGACTCTAAGCTCCAAAATAGAGGATGTATCAAGCAAGTAATCCAAGGTATTGTTCTAGATCCAATTTCATATGATTAGAATCACTTATTTACACTTGTTTTCGTAAGACGAGAGACTCACGATATCTCTTTTATATACCGAGTGACAATGTTGTCTTCGTTGCGAGGAGAGGGGTTTTCCGAGAGCGAGAACTCATAGGCCAAGGAGACAGTGGGAGGCAAATCGATCTTGAAGAGATTCAAGAATCGAGCGATGAAGGAACCTCTAACGCTGGCGCTCAACCCGAGGAGGAAACTCTGGTTGAACCAATTGACGAATCCTTACCTCTTAGACGTTCCGAAAGAGTTAAAGTTCAACCCTAGTTTTATGGTTTTCATATTACTACCGAAGGGGTTACGTATATTAGTGATGGTACATTGATAAATCTAGATGAACCTAATAGCTATAAGGAAGCCATGGCAGGCCCATAGTCTGTAAAACGGAAAGAGGCGATGGACAACGAGATTCAGTCCATGTATGACAACCAAGTTTGGAATTTGGTTGACAATGTGCCCGGACGTAAGACTGTTGGGTGCAAATGGATCTTCAAGAAGAAGACCGACGTGGATGGGAATATGCACACGTATAAAGCACGACTAGTGGCGAAGGGCTTTACTCAAACTCCTAGAGTTGACTATGATAAGACCTTCTCACCAGTTGCTAAGATAAAATCTATTAGGGTGATGCTAGCCATTGCTGCATTTCATGATTATGTGATATGGCAGATGGATGTCAAGACCGCTTTCCTTAATGGGAAGTTGGCTGAGGATGTTTACATGGCTCAGCCAGAGGGTTTCGTCGATCCGAAGCATACTAATAGAGTGTGCAAGCTTGAGAAGTCCATTTATGGACTTAAGGAAGCGTCTCGCAGATGGAATCTTTGCTTCGATGAGAAAGTCAAAGAGTTTGGATTTGTACGAAGTGAAGATGAATCATGTATATATGTCAAGGCTAGTGGGAGTATAGTTGGCTTCCTCGTTTTGTATGTTGATGACATACTGCTCATAGGAAACGATGTCCTGACTTTGCAGGAGGTTAAGTCCTGGCTCGGGAAGTGCTTCGATATGAAGGACCTCAGAGAGGCTTCCTATATTTTGGGAATAAGGAAAGTGAGAGAAAGAAGTAAGAGACTAATAGGACTTAGTCAGAATACTTACTTAGATAAAGTACTAAAACGTTTTAGTATGGAAAACTCGAAGAAGGGAGAAATACCGATACAAATTAATGCCAAGTTGAGTAAGACTCAAAGTCCGAGTACCGAAGCCGAGATAGCCGAGATGAGCCGAGTACCCTACGCTTCCGCAGTTGGCTCAATCATGTACACTACGACTTATACTCGCCGTGATGTTGCCTTTGCTTTAAGCATGGTCAGTAGATATCAAGGGAACCCAGGCAAAGCTCATTGGATTGTGGTCAAGAATATACTTAAGTACCTTCAGAGGACCAAAGAATGGTTCTTAGTCCTCGGAGGGAGTGATGACTTAAGGGTGCGAGGGTATAGTGATGCCAACTTCCAGACCTACAGGGACAACTATCGTTCGCAGTCGGGCTGGGTATTTACCCTGAATGGAGGAGCAGTGACTTGGAAAAGTTCCAAACAAGAGACGGTAGCTGATTCAACGTGCGAATCAGAGTACATTGCAGCAAGTGAAGCATCAAAGGAGTTGATGTGGTTGAAGAACTTCATTGGTGACCTCGGAGTTGTGCCTGCTATAAAAGAGCCTATGGAAATTTTCTGTGATAATGAAGGAGCAGTTGCCTTGACAAAGGAACCGAGGGATCATGGTAGATCTCGACATATCGACAGAAAATATCACTTTATTAGACATCGAGTAGAAGAAGGACACTTTGTAGTGAAGAGGGTATCGTTAGAGGATAACCCAGCAGATCCGCTTATGAAGGGACTAAGTAGGGTTAAGCATTTGCAGCACGCTAGGAGCATTGGGCTGAAAGACGATATTAGTTTAGATTAGATAGTTTTGAAACATGTAATAGATAAATGTAATTGACATTTGATGATTAAATAAAGGAGTATTATTTATAAGTAAAGATACTGTCTTATGTTAATTAGTTAACTATTGTTTCACTTTGCATGTTTTGACTTCCTGAATAATTAAGTTATTAAGAATAATTGAATTATTCGAATGGTCCACAATCGTTCATATGTTGGAAGTAGGTATGAATGAAGATTGTCATGAATTGGTGTGTAGATATTCTAAAGGGTTTTAGACATAGCAAAGGTTTGCTACAACGTTCATGAGTGCTTATGAACAAGTTTTGAGCATTGGAATAAACCCGCGCTTGCTGGAATCAGTCTTTGGAATGTGACACAAGTGATCGCAAGACGATACTATCATATGGTCTTAAAACCAAGATATATAGTTTATTGTTTGTTAATTGATTGTGCATTGATGATGCGAAACCGCATCAGTAAATTGATGTCATAAAACGCATTGCTGTGTATAGTTGATTAGTAAATAATAAATGCATATAAGTCGAAGTTTATCTGTTACTTTTATCCTATGAGAATAAAAGCGATATCACGGCCGCTTGATGATTTGATTTGACTTATGTGCCGGGCCCGGTCTGGACTGAATTGATGTGTTCAATTAAATTCTATGTCAAATGAATCTGAGATCGAGAAACCAACTGCTGGACAATAAGTTCCATGAGATTGTCTGCATAATATCTAAACAGAGGACTGTACGATCCCTTATCTAAAGGACATAAGATTGATAAGATCAGAGTTGACAGCGTCTTTGAGAGCTACGATTGCTAATCGGTTTGTATTTCCATATATAGTTACTAGACTTATCCAAGTGGGAGACTCTTGGATTAGTGTCTAAGGCTGTAACTGTATGTTCCTTTTGGGTTGCCTTCACCATAGCAACTTGAAAGGATGATTTGTTAAGAGAGAAGAGATATTATTGTTTATATATTATGAGAATAATATATTAAAGGAATAATATTGTTGGTTGATTAATATAAGTCATAAATTGATTAAGAATTAATTTGATGACTTAAAGAGGTTAACTGAATAAAGGGGCATAAACTGTCAAATGTGTGATAGATGTTTTTTGGGCTATGTATCCTTATAGATAATGGGGTGGACGAAATTTAGGGTTTGGGAACCTTAAATTCGTCCAAGCCTAGTATCTAGCAGGATCTTGGATTACTTAGGGCCTAAGTTATTCAATTAGTGTTAAAGGTGAAACCCTAGTAGTTCATAGTATAAATAGGACCCTAGGGTGTGGGAAATCGGCACTCATGCATGGAAAGAAACCCTAGGGCCGATTTCTCACCCTTCTCCCTCTCTCTCAAGATCATCTTCTTGCTAGTTGGTGTTTGTAAGCCATTAGAGGAGTGAAAATTGTGACTCTAAGCTCCAAACTAGAGGAAGTATCAAGCAAGTAATCCAAGGTATTGTTCTAGATCCAATTTCATATGATTAGAATCACTTGTTTACATTAGATCTAGTATTGTAAGTCTTGGATTCAATGCATGTTCAATTAGAGAAACCTAGATCCAAGCAATTAGGGTTTGCATGTGCACATAAGAAAGTTCTTGTTGCTCAAACCCATCATCATTTTCATCCCAAGCATGTCTTTGCTGCTACAAAACATAATTTAAAAAAATTAAGTACGTTTTGTCCTAAAATGAGCACAATTGTAGCTTAAAGTATTAAGAAAATGCACAGAGTATACGATTAAATATTCACATATCAAAATACCCCACACTTTACTTTAGCTTCCCCCTAATCAAAACTGATTTTATTATTATCAGATGATTACATCAAAACCCTAGTCACCAACATCGCACAAGACAATTCGTTTTGAGCTCATCTATTACATCAAGATCACAATGCATATATTTTTGTCTAATATTCGTAAGAACTTCCCCCAACCTAAATACTTACAATTCTCACAAACACTTCCCACTCGATTTAAACGATCTTCATTTTTGGCATTCATACCTCCTATACCTTTTCTATTTACCCTCTTTCATCTCAAAATTTAATGTCAAATTCCATGTGACTCAACAAAAAAGAAAATAGTATATATAAAAATAATTATTCTAAAAATATATCTATACTTTTTATTGCAACTTTATGTTTTTGTTGAGATCTTTTTCTCTCTTTTGTTTACCTTTTTTTTTCAATTTTTCAATTTTTTTTTATCTTTTCTCAATGATTCAACTTCTAATTATCACACATAAGCAAATAAATAACTTAAATTTTAACTTAGTTGCAACTTTACTAATACTACATTTCGTGTCTTTCTAAAAGATTCATTGGAGTAATCAGAATCCCTTAGGTTACTAATGGAGCCGATGACTTTCGATAAAACCCATGTAGCGGCATTCTTCCCGTTCCGATACGCGTTAATGTACTCCAGGTGGACATATATAAAATATATCGCGGGGATTACTGGCCAAGTCCCAAAGGTCATCAATTGACTCCACTCCTGAATTGTTACTTTATTTCGTATAACTAGACTCAACAATACAGAAAACTAAACAGATAAACTTGGAAAATTGACTTGCTTTGTTTTGACAGAAAGGACCTAGGAGATAAATCAGTCACTGGTAAGTATTTTATTTGGTCTAGGTTTTCCCGAAGCAAAACTTTTTACATCCTTCAAACTGGGCAAGGTTGTGTTTTTCTCTCATGATTTCACTAGCACAGGGAAGCCACAAATACACTAGAACATATGTTGGCTCAAATAAACATCGAAGCTCGCATCAGATCGTCCCGCCCAACACTAGCAAACTAGGTCCCAACATAACAATATAACAATTTATTAACTAGATTTCAAGATTCGACCATTTTTCAAGTTATTATTCTTTTAAGTTTTTTTATCCTAGTCAATTTTTTTTAATTTTTTTTAGTTTTAGTCAGCACGCTTGTATTCCTACATGATCCCCTACCCCACACTTAATTAATGAAATGTCCTTATTGCATGCATAAACAATTAAAGAACATATAAATAAAAAAGGGATAAAATGGAATAGAGTCCCCTGTGATAGAAGTGGTGAGGTCGAAATCGAATGTTATGTGGCTGACATCTCGTGAAATAGCTGGAAAGCAAGACTTTGGACCACTACAGGAATGATCTTTGACTTTCCTAGAAAATGGACTCCCAATATGGTGTTGAAAGAACTTGAAAATCAATCTGAACATACTCCACGCCGTGGCTAGGTAATGCCATGTCGTGGTATTCTATACTAGTGCAACATGATGATGAATTCTGCCTTCGCCATGTCGTGGCATAGAGTGACCACGCCATGGATATTGTATCTTCAGAAAAAAAATATCTTCTATCCAATCATTTATATGGTGAGAAAAGGTGATACCAAGGTTTTATAACCCTCAATTATGATGTAATATCTTCCAGTTAATATGACTTATTAAACATATATTTTGCTCGAAACCTCTCTTCAAGTCGCAAATATCACCACGCTCTTATTCCTCTAGTCACGTTCTCAAGAATTTCTAACGTATTCCCTCATAAAACAAACTTTTGTATGATTAAAAACATAAACACACAAGTAATGAAAAGGAAAAATAATAACAAAAATTAAAATTACGAGAGTCCTAATTACTTAAATCCTACAACCATGACACACAAAATAAATAGTTTTAAAACACCAACAAATAAAAAGAGACAATGATAATCACTCTTCCTCATCATCATCCCCATCGCCAGCTCCGCTAGTGCACACACCACCTTTATGCTCGGCCCATCTCTCCTCCCATGATGGTATGTAAGTGTAATGGGGAGATGCTCCATCTGAAGGAGTGATTGCGAGATGATCCATAATCGCCTCCAAGCTATAGCCCACAAAACACATCCCCCTTCCCACATCATCATCATATTTCCTGGCCATGACATGATATGGTTCCATAGGTAGCTCATCATGGGCCCATCTCCCTCCATCATTGGCCTCATATTTCTACGTCTTTGTAGTGCTTAAAATAGATCATCACCAGTCACCGTGTAGTTTGCCTGCCCCCCCCCCCCCCCCAAAAAAAAATTCATAACAATGCATGCAGTCTTGAATAATCGAGGCTGCAACGGGTGACTATGTACGTCGGTTAGAAAACTTTCCTCAGGAGTATCAACGATTCAATAAGACCGGGCCAACTTGGTTACTAACATCCCCCATAAATAGGAGCTCCCATCTTGTTTTTCCTAGCTCAGTCTATAATGAAATATCCCACACAATAAGGTAAGTGGCAAAAAGTATTTGGTGTGATGAACCATAAAAAGAATACATCGAGCCTAGGAATGTGATATCCCTCCTTCTTATGATTGATGGAGAATGTGATCAATCGGTCGATCAACCTGTGGATAGGAGAACGGATACCCCCTTTTGAGAGGACTATTCAATACTTGGAAGATATGTTGCGAGCCTGCGTGATAGACATTGGAAGGCGTGAGATACTCATTTACCCCTTGTCGAGTTTTCCTACAACAATAGTTATCACACGAGCATAAAGGCTGCTCCATTTCAAGCCCTCTATGGCCGAAAGTGCAGATCCCCTCTGTGCTGGGCTGAGGTGGGTGACACACAATTGGCTAAAGGAAGAGTTCTTGACAACACTCTCAGAGGACCGGAAATCATACGGGAAATGATGTATAAGATCGCTCAAATTCATGAACGATTGAAAGCCTCTAGAGACCGACAGAAAAGCTACGCAGACAAGAGAAGGAAACCTTTGGGATTCCAGGTTGGATACCGTGCCCTATTGAAAGTCTCACCCTGGAAGGGCTTGATACACTTCGTAAAGCGTGCAAAGCTAAATCCAAGATACGTAGGGCCTTTTGAGATTATCGCTAGAATCGGTCCTGTAGCTTACAAACTCAAACTACCTCGCGAATTTAGTAACGTACATTCTACTTTCCAAGTCTCTAACTTAAAAAAGTGTCTGTCCGACGAGACTCTTGTAATCCCACTTGACGAGATCGATATCAACGAGATCATCAACTTTGTGGAAGAGCCAGTAGAGATCATGGACTGAGAGGTTAATAAAACGAAGCAAAGTCGTATCCCGATAGTGAAGGTTCGCCGGAATGCCAAGCGAGGACCTGAATTCACTTGGGAGCGCAAGGATCAAATGAAACTAAAATATCCTCATCTTTTTACTTAGACATTTGTAATTTCTTAAACTCTAATTTCGGGACGAAATTCTGTTTAACGGGGGGATGATGTGACAACCCGAAATTTCTATCTTGTACAACCATTCAATTCAATCAAAGTCAGACTCGTTTCTGCTATCTTTTAGATTTGTTTAGGGTCTGTTTGAGTGTTCTAAGCCTAGTTCATTCAAGGTTTGGGTTTAGGGATGAGTTATATTACATTCTTCAAATTGCATTCGAGCCAAACACTTCTTCAAGAGGAGTGTACGGTCGTACACAGGAGTGTACGACCGGACACCCAAAATGGTCGTAAACTCATGCCCTTATGTATGATATCCATTCACTTTTCTTCATTCCTCACACTTCCAACTCAAGAAATTCGATTCTCTCTCAACTATCATCAAGCTTTTCACCTTCATCTTCAAAGATGTAAGTATTCCTTCCATTGATTAGTTGATACATCGCTTTATCTAGTGAAGATCCACGTTTTCATCCATGAAATTATCTCTTTTGGATAGATCTTCAAATCTTATTCACTTTCACCAAGAACACCAGGAACAACTTCTTGTTCATGGGCCGTGAACTCCATACGAACCCTAACAAGTGTGAGTATCTCTTCTATCTTCTAATTAAGATTGAGAAAAACTTGATTCCTAGCCTTGAATCGTCATCTAATGCATGAACACCAAGGGTGTACGACCGTACACTCCTCATATGGCTATAAACCCTTGTTTAGTGCATGTTTTGGCCTCAAACTCACCTCATGTCCCGACATAGGATCATGAAAACTTAATGGATGGTAGATAGGGCCATAAACACCCCTTTTTGCATGCTTCTTCCATGAGTATACGGCCGTATACTCCATGACCGTACACACAATGGACGTATACCACATTGGTCGGACACATTTTGGCTGTACACACCCTTGTGTTGCCGTAAACCCCTTTGATGCAATCATATGTGATTGTAACACTTCAATCTAAGTGTTTCCTAGTCCCTAAGGTGGTTTGCTTGCATGATTAAATATATATACACTAATTATATACATATATGTGTCATTATATGCTTAATAGGATCCGTTTGTGCTCGAGGCTTCAGTTGACACACAACATCCTATATCGAACTTACATTCGTATCACTCACTACAGGTGAGTTCATACCCTTAACATATCTTTTAAATGATTTTAAATGATTTTATAGGGGGGGGGGAATACATGTAGAAACATTATAGTTATTATATCAATCAAATGTGATTAATAGCTATCAACAAGTGGATTTCTTATACTACAAAAATGTGTTATCAAAGAAACGATTTCAAAACCTTTTATAAACTCACATCAATTCATCTATAACTATTCAAATGGTTTGAATTCCTTTTTATGTTTAAAACTATTTTACATGCTAAACTCTTTATTAAAACTCTTTTAGACTTATATATTGTCAAAATCATGTCTATATAAATATAGTTATATAAGTAAGGGTGAAAGGGCTTAGGACGATAACTCACTTTATTTCTTGCTCCTTGTTTGGTAGTGGATTTAGGGTATCCGGTTGTTCATCCGAATGTCGTTTGAATCCTAGTTATTTATTATGTATATGTGTATAGATACAAAAGTTCTTACATCAGTTTAGCACCTTTGGGTAGCAAAGGTACAAACATACTCAGTCACTCAAACAAACATTACTAGTAAACTATAATAGGTATAGTTTAGAGGATCACTACTCACTATTTCTAGTACAATGAAACATACAAGAGTCAGTTCACACATGAGTCAGTTCAAATATACTATAATGAGAAACAAAGAGAAAATACACTACACTATACAAAGATAACATACAATACACTAGAACAGAAGAACACACTATACAAATGCAAGAAAACAATAACATTAATGTGAGCCACTACTTCATGGCATGGAAATATACTATTGTGTCACGTTTTTGTAACCAGAGTCTCCTGGAGGGAGAGCATGAATTGGTGTATAGATATATATTGGACTGACTATCCTACACATTGCTGCTAGCTACAGTGGGACCTGTAGGTCTACGGGTGATGAATGTCATACCATTTCGATGTCTTCGAACATGGTGTTTTAATTAGTCGATCAAGTATGGTTACAAATATATCACATTATACCTTAATTACTCAATTGATTTAAGGTAGTTAGTACAACGGTAGTCACTATATACAATAGTACAAGCACATCTTTATTATTTTCCCATTACAGTCAAATTGTGATCTTCTCACATAAACGGTAATGTAAACTATATTTTTGGTAAATGATAGTCGGTCTTCGGGAAAAACACTCACTTTTACAAAGGAACAAACATGCATAATAGTTGTGTCTTGGTAGAAGACTACATTTCAGTTAAAGTAGAAAATATAGGATTTTCTAGGAGATACAAACATTTACAAACAAACATATGCAACAAACATTTACAAACACTTTTATTAAACATATACAACAACTGACACTAAATACTAATGAACTCACCAGCTTAAATGCTGATCTACTCTTTCCAAATAACTTGTATTCTCAGGTCACCAGTAGACAGGTACACTGGACCAAGTTTTGAGAAGACAGAGCTCACACAAGACTCGTCTTTTATTTTGATTCTTATTTTGGTGTATATCAAACTATCCATAGAACACACTTGTATTAAATTATATTATTAATGCAGTGGATGATGTTGTTGCTTTTTTACTATTATGCATTGATATGATACTATATATGACGTCCTCCGCCCCGAACGTTTCCGCCGTTCTGTTTTATGGGTGTGACAGATTGGTATCAGAGCGTTTATTGTGAATCGAGTATATAAACCTATAAAATATATACAAACTATAAACACAATGGGATTAAAATACTCTGACCAAGAGTTTATACTTCTTAAATAATAAAATATTTAATAAAGTATACATACCTGCATTCATACTAAAATCAGTGTCACATAGGAGAAAACAAAAGTATTGTGGTTGTTGGACAACACAAGAAGGCTTGGGGACATATAATCAGATCTGGGAGTGATATAGCCTGATCAACTATATCATTCCGAGAAGTGATTAGGAATGTTTGTGGTGTTGCAGCAAGTCTAAAAACTTACCAACACTACTACAATGAAAACATTAGAAGAGAACATGAACTTAAAATACTATAGGAGTATTTTGTGTTACTATAATTACTTATGTGCAACCTAAAAGGACTTTATTAGTATGCCAATAGTTGTTGAGTGGATACACTACGGTTATATGCGACTAAGGTTTCATAGACTTAGAATCTGTGATGTTTACTTTAGTTCATGTTCATTGTTTGGTTGTGGACATAGAGTTACGATCACTTATTCGAAGGTCTATCCTTTTTTGGTTACATATGACTGGGATTCACAACACAAATGTTGGAGTAATTGGTAAGGATCATCTTATAATTATCTTAATTAGTACGTCTATTAATTGTCTCTTTTACCCCTATTCTCGCCCAGATAACATGGTTGGATTTCATATCCCTGGAGATCCGTACTTTCCTAACCAAGGCAACGGAGGATGGCTCGATGATGAGCCAGAAGAGGATCATGCAATTCCATTGGATGATGACTTCGCAGAGAACTTCCCGGAGGATTCTGACTCCGAGCCAGAAGTTAATGTTCCACCCCTGGTAGCTCCAATCCCAAATCCTAACCCTTGTCCGACTTTTCAAGGTTGGACGCCTCTGTGGGCAGAACACTTGGGAACATGGATTCAGGAATAGGTTCAACCCATTCCATACAATGGAGACCGAAGCTTCTACAACCTGAGCGAGGGAGGCTTAGCAAACAGAGTCCTGCCTATTCTGGTTCGCAGGATTGCTCGAAATGAAGAGCAGGGTAGGACAACCATCAACCAAGTCATGGACATTTATGCCAATGCAGGAGTTAATACGGTTCGCATTCTTCATCTTGAAGATGCTCGTGACAGAGTTGCGAGAGACAATGGGGCACTACTTGTAACGCCCGCAGATCCGGGCTAGTCAATTTAGAGGCAATAGGGGTCGAAAACGACTTTTGGAGAAAAGATTATTTAGAATAAATAATCTTAACCAAGTTTTAGAATATTTCATAAGGTTTCCGTACATATAAAGAACGCCAAATTCCGAGTTATAACGAAGAAGTTATGACTCATCGAAGTTTCGCGACGGAACCGGCACGATACCGGAAAGCGTAAATAGTGAATTTACAATAGAGCGAGATTTAGCCTTAGCGATCTAAAAGAAATTCATAGAATACGATAAACCGAGAGCGTCCATAAAAATAACGCCCAAATCTGACTTCGTATGAGGAAGTTATGATTTTTCGAAGTTTCGGCGTTGGAGTGTACAGCCTGAAATTCGAATATTAGATCGAGCGGTTTTTAGCCGACACGACCTAAACGAGAATCGAAGATCTCGT